>NC_056733.1:24187819-24310319 GCF_019279795.1 Protopterus annectens
GTTCCATACTAACAAGGCAAGATGAAGATAGATGAGTGTCTTTTTTCAGATCTAATAACAGTGCCGAGTGCTACTGACACATCTCTCCCTAGTATCTAAATACAATTTCATTGTTGGCTATAGAATGACCTCACATCTGGTCACCAGACACTGTGGTTCCCACACTACCACCTCACTAGAAACTGAGCCAGGATCTGGCACAGATATGTCACAATACACACATAGAACTTTACTAAGGCTTAATACAGCAACTGGAAGCTAAAAAGCAGTTCCAGCACTTACATCCTTCCTGCCGAAAGGTTTTTCACAGACATTGTGTCTCTGGCTGCATTCAGACCTGTGAGACAGAATCTTTATGGCCTAACCCAAGTCATTTAATTTCAGGCTATTTTTCTTAAGGATATCTGGGTTGGGCTTAAACCCTTCCCTTTTAGTATTCTCTTTTAAAATAGATACATTTAATCAGTTACAACAATACAGTCTGACATACTTGTATATTTCCTTTATGTCCAGCAGGGCCCACTGTTTTTAACACAAGCAATTGTACAAATCAGTTTGATATTCACATGACATATAATTCTTTACAAATCTCCAGCTAGCTAGTGTGACATATTTTATACATGCACTTGCCCTACTCTCCCTGGCACAGCTGGCATTATCTTACATAATCACAACACCTATGTATGTTTATGTGGGGAACTATTTGTGCAGAGGGCATATCTCTCAACTGTCCCTGATTTTGCCTCAGATGTTTTAGTATATTGTTAATAAAGTCTGAGGTTCTCTGTAAATGTTCATATTTGACATTTAGAAGCTGCAAGTGAGACTGACATTCATATGGCACTACAAAGAAGACAGTCACTATTCATGGCAGACATGTCTTTCACAGCTTTCAAAAATGAGTCCTAATGTCAAATGCATTTTATTAACAACTTTCTAAGTATATAAAAGTAATATTTAAAATATGTTCCTTATTTGGATCTTATTCTTCATCTAAGAAGGTGAGATGGTAGAGGGGATATAATAGATTGCATACTACACTTCTAGTAGTAGCAAGCTGAAATAAATTTCTGGGCCTTTGCTTATGTACTTATTCATGCATTCAAACTCAAATAGGCAGCTTATATATGACACTGGGAAATAATTGCCTGCTATCTGTACTTTTGTTGCTGTTGTGCAAATGCAGTTGACCTGATGGTATAAGTCATGTGTTTATATCATGTCTAGTCAAATCATTTTCTGCTATCAGCATCACCCAGTATTTTGTGATTAGGGTTTTCGGCTTTGTTGTATTATAATGGAACCATTTGAGCAACCTCATGTGTCTGACATGAACTTTTTCTCAAACAAGAGTTGGCATTTATTTGAAAGAGGAACATTACTGCTGGTAGACAGTTTAGCATGTTCAATAGTGTATGGCCAGTTATTTAAATGAAATGGTAACTATGGTCAGTACTTGACACCACTGTTATAAAGCCCCATCTCATTCCAATTTGCACTGCCTATTCAGGTGCTTCTTGCTGCATCCCCTTACTTTGAACTGACCAACTGCCACTTGAAGCTGATGAAGACTTTTAGACAGAGTGACATTTTGCTTGATGAGGAGATATCTAGTGACATTTTCACCTATTTGAAACAGTGAGCAACCTGTCACAAAGACAACCCTCCATTCAGACCAATTATTTCTGTGATTGGATCTAAGATTAAACCCTTAACAATATAACTAGACACATTGGTCAAAAGTTTAATTTTTGAAAGAGTATTGGTACTTTTTCAGCTATATCAAGCGAGTGTAGTTTAATGGGAACATTATTTTAGTGACTGGAGATATTATCAGTATATATACAGTAATACCTCATGAAGAAAACCTGGAGATGTTTTGCGAATTTCTTTTACAGTTAAAATTGTTTGGTAGACACATTATTGAAGGTGCTGGCCTCTTTAATTTTTTTTTCAAAAGGAACTACTGTCATCAAGATAAAGGAATTGCATTGAGGGGATAGCATTAATCTGCACTTATGAAAAAAATGAGTACATTGTTTATTCTTATATAGTTTCTATAATCACCCTCCCTAGGGTTTTGGTCAACTCTTATACACGCATACAAACATTCTACAGTATGTGTGAATTTTGTTCAGTTCTTATTTGGTATATTGGAAAGAGTTGACCAAAACCCGGGGGGGGGGGGGCAATTATATAAACTATATAGAGAAAAGAGAAACTAAATGGCAAATAAAATAAGTAGCGACACACACACACACACACCAGGTTTAAATGAAATGGTATCCCTCAAACTGGTATTAATGAGGAAAGCTACCAATTAAGCTCTTATTGTCATATATTTTGGGATCTGTTTACATACTTTTGAGAGTTAATCTAATACAATAATATTTTAACAAATATTAAAAAATATATATTTTTAAGAAGTTGGTATTTAATAAAGGTTTTAAGTCGGTACTGATAAGTTAAAATGTAATGTAGATTTTGTATTTTATACTAGTGGAATTGTTTTTTTAATTACTGCAGTTGAGTGTTTTTTGTTAGTATAGAAATATATTTGGAGAGGTTATGTGATGGTACCTTTAAAATAATAAGAATGGTAGTGACATCATACATTTTAATTAGTATTTAAATGAGCATGTGATGGAGTCTAATTAGATTCTAATGACGGCCGCAGTTTAGGGGATGAAAGTGCTCAATCTGTAAGACTTTTCATGTGGAAGAATAAAAACAGCTTGGACTGAAGAGATGGCTGCCTACAAGTGAGTTTTGCTGCTGACAGTGTTTAGTGACAATTTTCTTTAGCATATTAATATGATAATAACCTCCATTAAAAATTCATTTTTCAGGAACAATGAATATAAAGCATGGATTTTCTTTGTATTTCCAATTGCCTATACTCAAAATAGTATTAATACATTTAATTTAACAACGACTAGATTTAAATACAAAAACTTGTTATACTGGTATCAATTACTAGACAATGGGACGTTACAAATTTTTGACCATATCATTAATAAGTTTGAGTTAAGCAAAGATATGTGTTTAGAAATTCAAAATTGTAGACAATTAGTTGAACAGAAGATTAACCTAACGCAACCAATAGTTAGAAATGATTTTCCACATATAGTGATTTACTATTATTCTAATGCACTAGAATATAATGGGGAAGGGGTTTCTATCTAAAATATATAAAGTACTTAAGAAATCAACAGTATGTCACAGACAAAGCTATTGGAATTATTTTACACTTGTTAATAAGTGAAGATGAAAAAAAAATAATACTCCAATCTTCAAAACAACCTTCAAAACAAACTACTTTATTTAAGATGGAGCATATTCTCTTGGAAATTCTTACATATAACCTTTACCATGCCACATAAGGTTGAACTGATATATAATAAAGACATAGAATGCTAAAGACGTAAGCTAAATTTTAAAGCTGACTGAAAGAGTATGTTATACAGTTATATAAAACTTAAAACATATTGGGATAATTTGAATTCTCTCTTGCACTCTATTTTGGATGATAACTTTATGCTGACCAAATCTCTTATTTTATTTAATACACCTACTCCCACTTGTGTCACAAAAATAAAATATCCTCTTTTATGGAGTATCTTAACATTGCTAAGAGAAATCATCACCAAGAATTGGAAGAATCAGACTTCTCTTACTATGAAGGAATTTGTGCACTTGACAACTGAGGTTTGTCATCTTGAACTTATCACAATCAAAAACATCTAGAATCACCTCTTCATAAACAATTAACTAACTACTACTGTTATCACATTTCTTTTTGTGTCTAAAAAGCTTTGTTTTTTAGTAGAAACCATTGTAAGTACTTATTTTACTTGTTTATTATTCTTTTAGATATGTATACTTGTTTTATAATATTTCTGTTATCTTATATTAATGTTTTGTTGTTAAATTTGTCAATAAAAACAACTGACAAAAAAGCATTTGAAAGTATCCTACATTCATGGATAAAAGAGAGCTTAAAATGTATACAATACACCCTACACTGATCAATTACATTTCAATGACTATGAAACAGTGGCAAACCACTTTGAAGTTAATCCATGATAAAGGACAAATTATTATTCCAGGTATAAAAATTCAAAGGGGGAGGTATTCCAGTGTGACTCTCTGTCACTGCTGCTATTTTGTCTTACCTTTAACCAATTAAGTTGTCTTGTTAACAGATTAAGTCATGGCTACAATTTGGCTTCCAGAAAATAACAAAGTGTAAAGAATTCTCATCTCCTTTATTGTTGATGATTTAAAATTATATAGTTCATCAAATGAGGAAGTGAAAGTACAACTGCAAGTGGTCAAAACATTTTCAGATTATATAAGAATAGCATTTGGTCTTCATAAATGTGCAAAAGCAACCTTTAAAGCAGGAAGACTGCAGCACCAAGAAAATATCAATTTGGGGCAGGGATGTGATATAAAAGAACTTGAGCAAGAGGCAGTGTATAAATATTTGGGAAATGATGAAGGAGCAAAAATAAAATATGAAGGAATGCAAACAAAGCTTAGTAAGGAGTATTCTAGAAGACTTAAATTAATAATGAGAAAAACAATGACATCTAGGAACAAAATCCAAGCTATAAACCAATTTGCTCTTCCTGTCCTACCTTACAATTTTGGAGTGACTGACTGGTCCCAAAAGGTGTTGGATAGGCTGGACAGGAAAACTAGAAGGATGCTTCATGCACATCAAATGATTTATAAAAAATCAGTGCATACCGAGATTATACATTCCCCATTCTGAATGAGGTATGGGCCTCCTCGAAAATGATTACATGTATAGATCTGCAATAGTGGGACTGCATACATATCTACTGACTTCACAAGACAAACATACTGAAAGTTTTGAAACATTAGGACAATAAGTCTAAGATGACTTCCCTGCTTAGTTTAGCAGAAGCATATCAGTATCAAGCAGGAATAGAAATCAAACCAGAAGTAGATATAAATCAGGCAGCAACTGAATGTGCCAAAAAAAAAAACAACAAAAAAACAAAAGAAAGAAAGTAAGGTGAAGGATCAGATGACAAGGTAAGAAAACAGAATTGGAAATGGTCACACATCTTGTTGCTGGCTGTGATATACAATGGTAGAAGGACTGTATACTGAGAGGATAATAATGTGGCAAAACTGTTGCATTAGGGATTGTGCAAACATTATAATATTAAAGTAGTTAAAAACACTGGAAACATGAGCCACAAAGCATCATAGAAAATTAAGTTTATATTACAAGGGATCATCCATTAACAACAGTTCAAAAAATAGATGCGAAAAAAACAGATATAATAGTCCATGAAAAGAAGACAAAAGTAGCACTGATCATTGAAACTGCTGCACCCGGTGATTATAGTGTTTTATGAACACAGAGACATAATGCCATAAAATACTGGGATTTGCAAGCAGAAACAAGGGCAATGTGGAAGAAAGATACAGAGACAGTTCCAGTAGTAGTAGGAGAAATAGATCTATAAAAATGATTTATTATCTTACTTAGATATGTTACTGATGCATATAACTCCATACTAATTGCAACAGAAGTCATTACTGGGCACACTGTGAGTGCTGCAAAGAGCTATTCTAGCTAACATCAAAGACTGAAACAATAATAATTTCATGAACTTCAGTCATGCTTTGACTTAGAAATGGGATCCATTCCAGTCATGGTATTAGAAACCCAAAAGACTTAGAGGAATTAAAGAAATATCAATATAAGCAGCCCAGAAGACATCCAGTGCATTACAAAACAGCTCAGTACTTCACAAAAGAAAGTATAAGAAATGCTTTACAAAACATAAGCAAGCACACCCCATCCTAAAAAAAATCACAATTAATACAACAAGCAATATGTTTAATTAATAATAACAAAAAAGATAAAATGGAATAGAAATATTAAAAACCTAACAAAATATGAAAATTATTTAAAATTATACCACAAATGAATAGTATTCAATTTAACTATAATTTATATACTGGTTAATACTTTAAAAATGATACATCTCCCTTCACAAAGAAAAAGAAATGTAAAAAGAAAAAATGCATAATAAAAATATGTATAACCGGATTGCTTCATACTGGAGTTTATTCATGCTTCACTTGAGTATTTAGTCTCAAATGGAAATCTCCTGTGACTATACCTGGCCAGGTAAAAAAAAATGCCACAACACTCTCCTGTATTATACATCATTTGTGTAATAATGATCGTTCACCTCACTTGATCCTACCTCACTTGATCACTCGATCCTAGACAAAAAAGTAGTCTAATCTCCAGAGAATATGTAAATATCTAGTTTGCATGCTAATCAGAGTAACTTCACTTCAGCATTAAAATATCTGAAGCTGTGATAAATGCAGATTTCTTTGATGAAATTTAACATGTAAGTTCCCAACTCATTAGTAACTGAATTGTTTTTGCCCAATGTCATTTACCTCAACTCAGTTAACCATGTTGGATGAAGGGAAAAAGAAACAAGGCTATACTGATAATGAGATACTAATTTTCATAAGGCTTTCCTTTGCACTCATATGGCATAAGAAGAATTGTATTAAAAAATATTTTACTATGTATCCACAAATACTGCAATGCAATATTCTGAACAGAAACAAATTACTTTTGACAAAGAAGCTTATGGGTCTTCATCTACTAGAAATGCTATTCGCATACTTTAATTAGTTAAAATGATAAAGCAATAATACAAAATGCATAATTTCTATTAATTGTAGCTACACTTGGATAATAAATCTTATAAGGAATATATATTTGCTTATGGTACAATGAAAATATATTAGTACACAAACACAGTAAAAATGCTATAGTGAAAGTCAGTGTTTTCTCATATGTGTAGTACAGTAAAAAAAATGTTAGAGTGAAAGTCAATGTATTTGCTGACAGTGTCAAGACTCTCCTAGGCTTAGTCACCCATTGGTATTAAAAGCAAAAAAGTGATACCCAAACAAATCACGCCAATCTCTTAAGGATGAATTTAATACCATTAGCGCTTTCATGCATAACAAAACACATGCACTTCTTCAGACGGCCATTTTTACAACACATAATACATTTATACCCACCTAACAGCTCATTTTCAATTATCCAATTAAATATTAAAAAAATATTCAAAATATAAAACAACTCAAATAATTATTATTTTAAGATTCAGCTTATAAAAACATCGCAACAAACTAAATAATCTAACTAATGTAATTCATATATACAGTATCCAAAAAAGTTTTTATAAAACTTACAAAACTTAATAAGTATTAATTAACCTAGCGTTCTAACGCTTTCAGTTTAAGAAGACATTTAATGGAACGCATTTCGTTTATACCTGGATATATGTATGCTTCAGTTTTAAACTGCCATAAAAGTTCTGTTTCTTCAAGTTTTAAGTGCCATGGACCACCCCTAGGGTTCTCATAAACCTTCTGCACTACAGTAAACATAAAACTATGGCTAGGAAACTCATTAATGTGTTTAGCCAAAGCATTTGTAGTTATGCCTTTGGAAATTGCATAAATATGTTCATAAATGCGCTGTTTCAATTTGCGCTCAGTTTTTCCCAAGTAAAATGCAGAGCATAACTTACAAGAAGCTAAATATACCACTCCTTGACTTTCACAGTTATTTTTGTCGTTACAGTAATATGTATGACCCCTAATTACAAATGAAGAACCTGGAAGCGGATGCAATCGGCAATCTTACAGCTCTGATTCAACAGTTAACTCAAAGAGTTGACAACCTAGCGAAGCAAGTTAACAACCAGAATACTAGTGACACTGTAGCGACGGTTAGACCACGAACTGGCGTGGTTCATCATTCCTTACCTGGTTGCCTTAACAGTTCCACAAGGCAACAGCAAAATTACAACAACAATCAAAATGATGCAGTTGGTGTTTTGGATAATAACCAACTTAATCCAACGTCGCCAGTGGTTTCCGATAATAATATTTTAAACAACTCAGGAAACCGCGAAAATTCATTGCCTGGACTTAATGAATTTTTAAATACACCTATTAATTTGTTTGTTCCAGTTACAAATCAAGAAGAACAAGTGTGTGATGCACACCAACGAAATATTAACAACATTGCTGGTAAATTAAAACAATTTGATGATCATTTACTAAAATACAAGAAATTACAGATAGAAGTTCTTTATTTTCAAGAATGTATTAAACTAAAAATAGTCCCCAAAGGTTTGCGTCAATGGAAGTACCCTTCAGGTGTGCAAAAGGACTCTGATATGTACCTAAAATTAATTTGGCTCTTTGACAAACAAGGGCTTGACTTTCTTGAATTATTGATTAGTGAATACAATAATCAAATTGGTAGTCTGAGACAACAATTAGACTCCTTGGACAAAGACATCCGTGGCGACCCAGACTTTGTTCGATATGAATATGATTACAGGAGAATTTTCTCCAGTATTGATATACTGTTAACCAAAATAATGGATACTAAGAAGCATAAAATTAACAGAGATAAGGTAGCATATGCGCAAGGTTCCGCTTATCCAGATCCGCCTATTAATCGAAGCGCTACGGGCGCTGTTTCTAACAACAATAGAGTACCGATACAAGGCAGTGATTGCTTTTACTCCCCGCCAGCTGCATCTTTGTCTGTTGATCAAAATGAGGGTGTCCGAAGGAGTGAACGGATTTATAACAAAACTCATCAGGTCAATAACCATCAAAATGATACGCAGGGACTAGAATCTGATGATCAACAGGGTTTTCAAGGAGGCTATTCCAATTCCACGAAGATGAACCTGAAGTGGACCAAACGCACACAGGGGAAAAGGAAATACAACAGGCGCAAGAGGTAAATCAAAGTCGACAACCTCGCTGTGTTGAAGTTTCTAGTAGTACCTGTGGAGATTTCCATTTATATAACTTTTCTGTGCTTGATGTATCTCAGGAATTCATTGACTTTTTGGCAAAAGGTTTTAATTTTGTACCTATGCCAAAATTAGATTTAGCTCGTGTATTATGTGACCTTAGACTGTATACACGAAAATTGAACTTACAGTTTATGTTTAGGAATTGTAACACTGCATTTAGTACTGAGTATGTGTCTAGTCTTTACAATCCTCCTTTGGATAATAATATAGCACTTTTTGAAAAAAATTTCGGATATCCATTTAAGAGCATTGTATAATGAACAACTACATAGACCATCTTACAATTCTCAAGAAAGGGATTTTATAGTAATGCTTAGATCTCACAATATTCGCGTCATGAAACCCGATAAGGGTGGCGGCGCTATTCTCATAAGTGATGAAGATTACGAGAATAGAATGCTTAATATGTTGTCCACTGTTGATTATGTTAAAGTGTCTTTAAATGAGTTGAATCAGTCATATCAAAAAATTAAGAATATGCTGAGTGATATGTTTATTGAAGCAAGCATTACACTTGATACTTATCATTATTTGAGTATGCCATCTCCATTGGTGCCTGTTATTTTTGGCATACCGAAGCTACATAAGGACAGGAATGACCCACCTTTTAGGCCTATTATTGATGGCCGACAATCAATCACTTATGCATGTGCAAAATGGGTTGACAACAAGTTAAAAGCAGTTTTAAAAACAGAATCACAGATATGTTGTGATTCCTGGCATGTGTTGAAACAGTTTAACAACATTGTCTTTGACCCAGATCTGAAATTTCTCACTGCGGATGTTAAAGATCTTTACACTGCAATACCGCAAGTGTTAGGTTTGGAGTGGGTCAGAGATTTTCTATTAGTTAAACACTTGCAAGGTAAAGATATAGATGTTCTTATTAGCTTACTTGAAATTGTCTTAAATAACAATTTTTTTATGTTTAGGAAGCAGTTATATCTGCAAAAAAATGGCATAGCAATGGGCTCCCCGTGTGGAGGGAGCTTTGCTAATAGTGTAATGGCGTACTGGGAGCGGAATTTTTTGTTCCCACATCATCTTTATAAACAAATAGCGATTTGGTATACCCGTTATCAAGATGACATTTTAATGGTCATAAAAGGGACTGAGAATGAAGCTAAAAGGTTAGTGGAAGACATGTGTTCTTTTACTTCCTTTTTAAAGTTCACCTATCATTATGGAGATCTAAGCATTAATTATTTGGACATCTTTATTGAAAAAGACATAATTAACAACAAGTTTGTTTCAAGTATTTATAGGAAACCATTCTATAGTAATTCCTTTTTGCATTTTAGTAGTTCCCACCCATTTTTTCAAAAGAAAGGAGTTATAAAAGGGCAAGTTGTTCGTGCATCGCGTATGTGTAGTACTGACGCATTATTTATCCAAGAATGCAATAAGCTGGCCATTATGTTTATTAATAGAGGTTACCCAAAAAAACTTATTTATGCTATTATCAATGAAGTTATGTATAAAAGGCAAGAAGGGTCATTGGGTCCTATATTAACAGTTGATGCAGTAGTTGTTGATTCCCTTGTTCCCGAAGTGGAAGACAATGATACAACAGTTGCATTAGATGTACCAAGGACCAACTACAGTGTTAGTTTTCTTACCCAGTTTAATGACCTTGCTCGGCAGGTTAGGAAAATCTTATCCAATAACTGGGAATTAATTTCTAATGACAAAAATTCACTTGGGATTTTGGGACCTAAACCTGTGATTGTTTACAAGAAAGCACCGTCTCTTAAAAATCTATTTGAGTTACCAATTAATTCATACAAACCTAATAAAGGAATGTATAAGTGTGGACGGTGCAATTATTGTAAATATATTAAAACAGGTTCTTCATTTGTAATTAGGGGTCATACATATTACTGTAACGACAAAAATAACTGTAAAAGTTAAGGAGTGGTATATTTAGCTTCTTGTAAGTTATGCTCTGCATTTTACTTGGGAAAAACTGAGCGCAAATTGAAACAGTGCATTTATGAACATATTTATGCAATTTCCAAAGGCATAACTACAAATGCTTTGGCTAAACACATTAATGAGTTTCCTAGCCATAATTTTATGTTTACTGTAGTGCAGAAGGTTTATGAGAACCCTAGGGGTGGTCCATGGCACTTAAAACTTGAAGAGACAACTTTTATGGCAGTTTAAAACTGAAGCATACATATATCCAGGTATAAATGAAATGTGTTCCATTAAATGTCTTCTTAAACTGAAAGCGTTAGAACGCTAGGTTAATTAATACTTATTAAGTTTTGTAAGTTTTATAAAAACTTTTTTGGATACTGTATATATGAATTACATTAGTTAGATTATTTAGTTTGTTGCGATGTTTCTATAAGCTGAATCTTAAAATAATTATTTGAGTTGTTTTATATTTTGAATATTTTTTTAATATTTAATTGGATAATTGAAAATGAGCTGTTAGATGGGTATAAATGTATTATGTGTTGTAAAAATGGCTGTCTGAAGAAGTGCATGTGTTTTGTTATGCATGAAAGCGCTAACGGTATTAAATTCATCCTTAAGAGATTGGCGTGATTTGTTTGGGTATCACTTTTTTGCTTTTAAACAGTTTGTGTTTTGTTTTTTTGTTTTCGAACCCATTGGTATTAAGCCTTGTTTTCATATTCTGACCAGCTTCTGTGACACATACTGACCCATCTGCCACACAAGTTCATGATTTTCATGTAAATTACCACCTATAGTCACAAACAACACTGCATCAATATACCACAAGGAATTAACTGTATGAGCTATTAATATATTTAATTCCACAGATGTCTTATGAGTCTGCTGTCATGGGTCTATATTATTTTGTTGAATGGCTATTCAGCGAATAGCCATTTATCAAATACTTATTTAGCATTGCTGCTCTTCATTGAATGGCAAATTTTAAGTAGGGCAAATCAGGTGACTGCAAAAAAAAATAATTAAAAAACGGTCAAGATGGGGTCTAAACCCCCACACCCGCAAATGTGGGGTGCTGCACCCTGCACCCCTCCTAACTAAACATAACAACTCTGATATTGCACTACAGTGCGGAAAAGGGAAAATTCCAGATGGTGGCCAACCGCTGGTTTGCCTTAAAATTTACCACTGGATGAAGAGCAGGTTCACTAAATAGGTGTTCAAACAATAGCCATTCAACTAAATAATATAGACTCATTTGTCACCACCTGCACACTGTATAAACAAGCAATATAACCACAATTAGACTTCAAGATGCACTGTGAAAAAAATCCGTTATTGTTCGGTGGGGCTTAATAACCAAAATAAAATATACATGTATATACACACTTGCATACATACATTTATGATTAGCTGGTAGTGTCATATAATTACATATTTTAAGATCTGACAACGCTGCTGTCATCTCAAAAGCTGAACTTTTGAGACATGAAAGATACTTCTGTTATAGTGATACAATACAGCACCCTAGCATTAATATATATATTCCTAAAACATAACTCACAGTTCCACCAACTTTACTCACATAGAACAAGTACAGCAGTAGAAAAGTATTCTTGAAAAAAAGTCTCAACTGGTTTTATAAAGTTCTAATGCTGAATCACAGCAAAATAGAACATCTAAAAATAATGTCCTTACATTCTACTGAAAGAAAGCATGTTATTAAAACACAGCACTCCACCGCAAAGCATTTATTTAAAACTTTAATAAACATTCCATGCATAAATTATGCAGACATTAGAGTAAACTACTCTGACTACTGAAGATTTTAAAAGACTACACCACAACAGACAGTGAAACTGATATGAGACTGTAAGTTCCACCTAAGCCCACTTAAACAACACAGCTTGGATTTTTTTTTTTTTTTTTTTTTTTACACATAAGGTCTTAAAAGCTCAGGGAAATTTAGCAATCTAAAATTATTGTCAGCTCTCTTGTATTTATTCATAACTATGAAGAACCTTTGTATCTTAAATACTGGAATGACTTATGGGTGGCAAAATGTTAATCTGTGCTTATAAGTCATGTACAAATAATCTGTAGTTTAGTGCAATAAATAGCAGTCTGTTAAAAAGATACTCTTGCTTTAGCTTTGCATTGCAGAAGCATTCAATGCGTAACAAATTGAAATTATCAGGTTATAGAAGTCCTAATAAGTGTCAAGAGCATGTTCAAATTATAAGCAAAAAGACTTTGCAAATGTAGCAATTAATCAGAACTTCAGAATTTCACTTCTAGTAGTTTGCTAAACTTTTATTTGTAGGTAAGGGTGAAAAAAAGAAGGCATGTAAGAAAGTTCAGTTACAGATTTGCATGCAAGAAAGTTCAGTTACAGATTTGCTGTTCTGAACTGTTTGTAAGTTTCTTGGAGGCCAGTGCTTGCTTGGGCTAAAGGGAAGTCTCTGTGTTCACCAGTGGCAGTGGTTAACACTGAGCAGCCTGCCTGTCCCTGTAGGAGTGGTTACTGCCTAGAAGCTGTAGTTTTATTGGCCATTTTGGGACAATTCTAAACTCCTTGATCTCTCTCTCTCTTAAAACCCTGCAACTCTCTTTTTGTGCGGTCTTGCGCACAGAGCAGCGTCAGGCAGCGCCGCTTAAACAGGTTTAAACTATTCCCAGCTCCACAAAGTCTGCTCTTCACTTTTTCCCTTAGAACTGCTCTAAATCTCTAATTAAGCACTCTATTTTCATTCTAAAGCCCTGCACGTGCTCGTATAAGTAATCTCATAGGTAAACACAAACTAAAGCACTACATCCTCTTATACTCCTTCTAAGCACTTGCTCCCTATTGGTTCTTTCTGATAAGTCAATAAGTAGTTCCCTATATTATTCAGGCATGTCCAAAGGTCAGTTTTGAGTTTACTCTCCAGTCCAGCTGGTGAATCTGGGAATCTTGAGGCAATGTTACAACTGCATTATGTATACAGACCACCCTCTCCTCCTCCCAACAAGCTCAAATATATGTGAGAGATGCAACTATATAGCCAAACTGGAGGCTAAGCTCTCTCAACCCGGTACTGGCACAACCTGTCAGGAGGAGAAAGTAACCACACACACCACAAATCCAGTCTCACATAGACCTATCGCATCAGCAAACCAAACACATAAACACACAAAAACATACTCGGAGGCTCTAAATAAAAATCTGCCTAAGCAGCAGAGACCTCCAAAGCAGACATCCAAGCAACATCTACCACGAAACAATATCCATGTAGCACATAGCTCACAAAGTCAGTGTGCCACACAGTCACAGCCTTTAAGGCTAAACAACACACCTAATACACTTGTAATAGGTGACTCTATTGTCAGACACTCTGATGTCCCACTCACCAGGCTGAACAAGGAGAAGGTCACTGTAAGCTGCCTGTCGGGTGCCAGGATCCGCCACATAACACAAGCACTCAGGTCACTCTAAAGCAACTACAAATATGACTCCATCATTGTCCATGCTGGTGTGAATGACCTGAGACGTACCTCCCTGGACTACATAAAAAAAGACGTACAGGAGCTCTTTGATCATGTAGCCCAGGCCAGTATGACCCTGACCTTGAGTAGCATCTTACCCTCACCAAGAATGATGCCACAGTATAAAGACAAAATGATCAATTTTAACAATTGGCTAAAGTATTGGTGTCATTCAAAAGGGATCCAGTGTCTGTCACATGCTCGACAAGCCACGTTGCTTCACTAGGGATGGCTTGCACCTGTCACCCTTGGGTTTTTCAATACTGGGAAAGGCTCTTGCCTCCCCCATAGTGCCTTTTTTAGGCAAGGCTCAAAATACAAACCCACCTCCATAGACAACACAAAGAAAAAAAAAACTAAGGGTAATGCTGCTCAACGCCAGAAGTCTAAACCTCAAGATGCACGCACTCGAGATTCTCCTCAGTATGGAGAATATCGATATCTGTGCAGTAACAGAAACCTGGTTCAAGGCTCCCGAGAGCACCCCAGCACTAACAGGTTATGCTTCATACCATGCTTTCCGGCCCCAAAACTCGGACCGAACCACAAAAGGAGGGGGAGTATCCATATTTAATCAAAGATACCCACACCTCCAGGTTAGTGGCACTGCACGAAGCATCGGAGACCATCCATGTGCAACTAACAGTGGGCAAAACTGCCTTTTAGTTTGTAGCCTGCTACAGACCACCCTCCCAAACACAGGAACCTTACTCGGCTTTCCTGAGAACACTGGAGAATATGAAGGTCTATCCAAACACTATTATATTGGGTGACTTAACTACCCAAACATCGATTGGGAAAACTACTCAAGCCCAAACACCCTCGCCCAACGGTTCCTAGAATTTATAAACTCAAATGCTATGGAACAACTGCTCACCACTCCCACAAGAGGGGAAAACATATTGGATCTGGTCATCACCAACATGGGGTCTCTATGTTCCACACCAGAGGTATACCCCTCATTGGTAAGATCAGACCATAAAGAAATCTCACTGGGCATCCATATTCCATCCCCACCCCTAGCCAAGGAAACCACAGTGAAGAACTTCTCAAAAGCAAACGTCACACTTCTCAAAACTGAGGTGGAATCCCTCAACGCCCCCGGGCCAGTGGAAAATACTGCCCAAAATGCAGAATCCTTTACAAAAGCATTCTATGGACACCTACAGGAATGCATGGAGCATGCTATCCCAAATAAAGCCAAGACTCACTCCTCCAAAGGCAGAAGACCTGTCTGGTGGACCCCAGCCATAAATAAGCTATACAACAGAAGGAGAAAGCTACTACATGACAGAGCAAAATCCCAAAAAGGGGAGGCGTCACTGATCAGTACTAGCAAGAAACTACGATCCCTCTTAAAATCATCTAAGGCCGGCTTCAAAAGAAAAATTGTACAAGACACTAAAGATAATCACAAGGCCTTCTTTAGTTATATCAGAAACCTGGGAGGCAACTCCCAGATATGCTCTAAGTTAGTGCAAAATGACAAAAAATACACTGAACCCACAGACATTGCCAACATCCCAAATCAGAAAAAAGGCCAGCACCCCAGCAGAAAGGTTCAGTGCAAACGTCTCCCCCCCTTCCCCCACAAAAGAGCAAATGTCTATCCCAACAGAGTGTAGCCTTCCTGAGATCACAGATGCAGAGGTGAGAGCTGCCCTCCCCAAAGCAAAAAACACAGCATCAATGGGACCAGACATGTCCAGGGCTGCGTCTTACACAAGCTCCAAGAAGAACTAAACCCTCATATAAAGTCACTGTTCAATCTCAGCCTTACTACAGCATATGTACCCAAGGAATGGCGTACAGCAACAGTGGTCCCACTCCACAAAGGTGGTGGCACAACAGACCCTGGAAACTATCGCCCTATAAGCCTGACTAGCCTGGTCTGCAAAGCTATGGAGCGTATCATCATGGAAATCATAAACAAGGACATTGGGAACCTCCAGACACTGGATCCTACCCAATTCAGCTTTCTTAAGGGCAGATCTTGCCTCTTGAACCTGGTCGACTTCTTTGAAACAGTACCAAAGCCATAGATGAAGGGAAGGTAGTCCACACAGCCTACCTGGACCTTGCAAAAGCCTTCGACACAATACCCCACTCGGGCATCATAAATAAGCTCACCAGCTTAAATATCAACCCCTATGTCACAAGATGGGTTGCAAACTGGCTCAGTGATAGAACCCACATGGTCAGAATAGCAGGTGCCATGTCAGACTCTAAATCAGTTACAAGTGGTGTCCCACAAGGCTCAGTCCTGGGACCCCTCTTGTTCGGTAGATATTTCTCCGAGGTATAGGCTAACATGGGTGGACTATGGCTGACCAAGTTCACAGATGACTGCAAACTGGGTGCTGTAATTGACTCTCCAGCTGACACAAGCATCCTCCAAAAAGGTCTCACAGAGACGGATAACTGGTGCCAGAGCCATGGCCTAAAGCTAAATGCCAAAAAGTGCATAGTCATCCCCTTTGGGAAAAACAAAGTGCACACAAATTACCACATAGGTGGTAATCCATTAAGTATGGAATAAGTAATTAGGGATTTGGGGACCCAAGTAGATAGCAATCTCTCCTTTGACAATCGCATTGCCAAAGTGGTTAGAAAGACCTTCTATATAGCCCACCTTATCATAAAAGGGTTCACATCTAAATCAAGAGAGGTCATTGTGCCCCTCTACTCATCACTTATCAGGCCCATCATTGAAAACAATGCCCAGTTTGGGATGTACCTTACCCGACACCTTCAGCAACTGGAAAGACCCCAAAAGTATCTCACCAAGAGGATCAAGGGGCTCAAACAGATGCCCTATGCAGTTCGGCTAAAGAAACTCCAGCTCTACTCAGTTGCGTACCGCCTACTCAGAGTCGATCTGTGTCTGACGTATAAAGCCATGTCCAACCCAGAATTAATGGACATGCTTCACCTCAGGAAATCCAAATCCCTTAGAGCTACACACTCCAGGGACTTGAACCTCAACACAGAAATAAATAGGACATGCTGGAGGGACAAATTCATATCCCAGAGGCTCCCCTCACTCTGGAACAAAATCCCAATCCATGTTAGGCAGAGCCCCTCACTGACTCTCTTCAAGAGAAATCTTGACGAGTGGATGGGAGATCGTAAGTTTACCCCTGGCATCTCTTCTGTGTCTCTGCTTGACAGAGGTACAGTAAACTAACCTTAAAAGGGCTACCTTCTGTGACCTACTATACAGAGGCACAACCAATTAATCTAAAAGGGTGGCGAAAGCCAAACACACTCTGGCTAGGCTTATAAATGCCCTAGGGCAGTTAGCCTACTATCAACCTATGAACCTAAGTTTATCCTACCATACCTATATTTTATTACTAACAAAAAGAATTTTGTCAAATGGTTGTAGACATGCGGTTATATCATAATTTCCGAAGGATACACCCCCCTAAAGTGCCAACAAATATCAGCACTATCAGTATATGCTTATCTTTTCTAAAGTCCTGGAATAACTGTTCTATAAACATGCTAAGCATCTCACTAGGTACAACTTTGCTAATAACAATCATTATAGTTCTAAGCTTATTATAATACTTTGATAGCTGCTTGCATAGATACAAAGCAAATTTATGAGGCTATGGAAAACTGGCAACTAGCAGTGACTGACTCTACTGACATAAAACAAGCTTTTTAATTTTTCTGCCACAACCATGTTCTGAGTGCTTTAACATTTACTGGAGTCAGTGAGTAGGATACTAACATGGTTCACTGTCTACCTTCATAAGAAAAACTTTAAGCTCATCTCTGGGAAAAATTCTTCATATAATAGAACCCTCAGATGTGGGTTTCCACATGCCCCAATATTGTGACCTTTAATTTTTTCCTGTACTTATTGACAATTTGGCATTGGAATGTCCTCCATCGACTGCACATTATATGCAGATTATATATGTGTACTACTATCTAACATGTCCTTCAAACTCTATAACAAAATCTGATGGCTAGCTTTAGTCTTCCATGAAACTATCTGAAGAACCATAACCTTATCATAAATAGTATCAAATCTACCTCTATGCTATCTAGAGTAGGAAAAAAAATCAAAGCCTTCTCATAGCCATAGCTATTCCCTACAAATACCAGATCCTCTTGGTCACCTATGCCTGCAGTGACAAAACAGAAATATTTTTATTTACTTCTAAACCAACACATTTCCTTTACTCTTCTTGTAGATCATATAGTAGAGACACTGAAATGACTGAAGTTAGCCTACAAAATCTCACATATATTAACAACTGAAGCAGTGAAAGTAATTGGCTTTAATATACTTCTACATAAACTAGAGTACTGCTCCTCATGTACCACTTGCATTTTTTACAAAAACTGCTACAAAAAATACGATATTTTATAACTCATTCTAACACAAGTGAACGATCTGCACTCTTCATATTAATCAAATGAACCCCTAAATGAATAGTTAAGATACTGCAGGCTTTAGGGGTATCCTTTACACTGAAAGACTAAAAGTAGGAAACTTTTTGCCATATGCTATGGCTGACGTAGATCTGGGAAGGAATGGCTAACTTACCTGGATAACAAAATAAAAAGAAAGAAAGAAAGAAAGAAAGAAAGAAAGAAAGAAAAAGGAAAGAAAGAGCACCTGTTACATTATACATGGCTCAGGATGATGTATTCCTGATATAAAAATCTTAAAAAAATAACTTTTTATTAATTTTAAAACACAGATTGTATAACATTATTTAAATATAAATAGCACAAAAACATAACTATTCACAGATGTCCACAACAAAATCAAACCAAGAAAACTAAACCATTAAAATGTATCAATTAAATCACTTAATTTTGACAAAATCTAAACTGGTGAGAAATATTCAAAGTTCTCATTTTGCCAGTTGTCAATTCTTTTTTTATACACATTCTTTGCTAAATTAATGAATTCAGTGAAAGAAGGAGTAGTTTCACATTTCCAATTCATTGTGACTATTTTTCTTGCTATAGCTAAAATGGACCAAAGCAGAGGCACCTGCACCCTAGACTTGGAATCTGGAACTGGAGCATTAAATAAGATCAAGTAGTTAGAAATGATACAATTATCTGTCCACAAAGCTTGGGTAAAATTTCTAAATTCAACCCAAAAAGGAGCTACTATTTTACAATCCAATATCATACGAAAATGAAACCAATCAGCATTAGAGACTTCATTACACCTCTAACAATTAATTTTTCCATAGTGGCATCTCTAAGGTCTAGCATTTTGTTTATAGAGGATAAAACGCTGAGAGAAGAAAGGAGCCACTTTTGAGACTTTAAGTATTTTTCCTCTGTTTATTTGCTAAGGTTTTCTGCATAGCCGCCTATTTTGAGCATTTTCTGGCTTGTTAAATTTGATTTCTGCATTAGTAACTGTATTTAGAGCACAACCTAGAGCTGTTTACTGAATTTCCTGTTTGCACTTATTTTTAAAATCGTTTTTTTCTCAAAACTTGCATTTTATCTGCCTTTGGCCTAGCACTCTTGTGTGGGGTCATTTACTGCACTGTTATAACTTGTTGATACTTGTTAACCTCTGCTATCTCTGAAAAACAAAAACAAAACAAATCTTGCTTTTTTCCCACTTTTCTGAGATTTAAAAAAGTTCAGTTACAGGCTTGCTGTTCTTGAACTGTTTGTAAGTTTTTGTGAGGCCATTTTTTGCTTGGGCTAAAGGAAAGTCTCTCTGTTGATCAGTGGCAGTGAAAAACATTGAGCAGCCTGCCTGCCCCTGTTGGAGTGGTTACTGACTTGAAACTGTAGTTTTATTGGCCATTTTGGGTCAATTCCAAAACTCCTTCATCTTCCTCTCTTAAAACCCTCTTTTGCGCGTTTTTGCACGTTTTTGTGCACAGCGCAACAGCGGGCAGTGCTGCCTAATTGGGTTTAAACTATTTCTGGCTCCACAAAGTCTGCTCTTCACTTTTTCCCTTAGAACTGCTCTATCTCTCAATTTAAACACCATATTCTCATTCTAAGGCCCTTCACTGGTCCAATTAAGTAATCCTACAAGTTAGCACTATTAAACCATATGCACTACTTACTCTTATACTCTCTACGATTACCCTGTCCTCTATTGGTCAGTCTTAAATTCAGTTTCCCTATTACTCTAGCATGTCCAAAGGTCAGTCAATGGTTTCCTCTCCAGTCCAGCTGGTGAATCTGGGAATTTTGAGGCAATGTTACAACTGTCTCATGTACACGGACAACCCTCTCCTCCTCCAAACAGGTTCAAATATATGTGAGAGATGCAACTATTTAGCCAAACTGGAGGCTGAGCTCTCTCATCTCAAAACTGGTGTAACCAGTCAGGAGGAGAAGGTAACCTCACACAACACAATTCCAGTATCACATAGTCCCACCACATCAGCGAACCAAACACATAAATACACAAAAACATACTCGGAGGCTCTAAATAAAAATCTACCTAAGCAAAAGAGACCTCCAAAGCAGACATCCAAGCAAACGCTACCTCAAAACAAAACACACACAACACATAACCCACAAAGTCAGTGTGCCAAGCAACCACAGCCCTTAAGGCTGAATAACACACCTGATACTCTTGTTATAGGTGACTCTATTGTCAGACACACTGATGTCCCGCTCACCAGGCTGAATAAAGAGAAGGTCACGGTGAGCTGCCTGTCGGTTGCTAGGATCCGACACATAACGCAAGCACTCAGGTCACTCCAAAGCAAATACAAATATGACTCAGTCATTGTACATTCTGGTGTGACCCTGACCTTGAGCAGCATCTTACCCTCTCCTAGAATGATGCCACAGTACAAAGACAAATGATCGATTTTAACAATTGGCTAAAATGTTGGTGTCATTCAAAGGGGATCCAGTGTCTGTCAGCCTGGGATGACAAGCTCGACAAGCCACGTTGCTTCACTAGGGACGGCTTGCACGTGTCACCACTGGGCTTTCAGATATTGGCAAAGGCTCTTGCCACCCCCATAGTGCCTTTTTTAGGCAAGGCTCAAATGTCAAACCCACCCCCATAGACAGCACAAGGAACAAGAAACTAAGGGTAATGCTGCTAAATGCCAGAAGTCTTAACCTCAAGATGCACGCACTCGAAGCTCTCCTCAGTATGGAGAACATCAATATCTGTGCAGTGACAGAAACCTGGTTCAAGGCTCCAGAGAGCACCCCAGCACTACCAGGATATACCTCATATCATGCTTTTCGGCCCCAAAACCCGGACCGAACCACAAAAGGAGGGGGTGTTTCCATATTTATCAAGGATATCCACACCTCCAGGTTAGTGGCATTGCACGAAGTATCGGAGACCATCCATGTGCAACTAACAGTGGGCAAGACTGCTTTTCAGTTTATAGCATCCTACAGACCACCCTCTCAAAGTCAGGAATCCCATTCGGCTTTCCTGAAAACATTGGAGAACATGAAGATCTCTCCGAACACCATTATATTGGGCGACTTCAACTACCCAAACATTGACTGGGAGCACTACTCAAGCCCCAGCACCTTAGCCCAAAGATTCCTGGAAATTATAAACTCAAATGCTATGGAACAACTAGTCACCACTCCCACAAGAGGGGACAACATACTAGACCTGATCATTACCAACATGGGGACTCTATGCTCCACACCAGAAGTATATCCCTCATTGGTAAGATCAGACCATAAATTAATTTCACTGGATGTCCACATCCCGACCCCACCCCCAGCCCAGAAAACCACAGTGAAAAACTTCTCAAAAGCGAACTTCTCACTTCTCAAAACCAAAGTGGAATCCTTCAAGGCCCCAGGGCCAGTGGAAACTATAGCCCAAACTGCAGAATCCTATATAAATGCATTCTACGATCATCTCCAGGAATGCATGGATCATGCTATCCCAAACAAAACCAAGACCCGATCATCCAAAGGCAGGCGTCCAGTCTGGTGAACCCCTGCCATAAATAAACTGTACAACAGAAGGAGGAAGCTACTACATGATAGAACAAAATCCCTAATAGGGAAGGCATCTCTGATCAGTACTAGCAAAAAATTACGATCCCTCATAAAATCCTCCAAGGCCAGCTTCGAGAGAAAAATTGCACAGGACACCAAAGATAATCATAAGACTTTTTTCAGTTATGTTAGAAACCTGGGATGCAACTCCCAGACTTGTTCTGAGTTGATTCTAAATGTCAAAAAATACACTGAACCCACAGACATCGCCAATATCCTGGCAGACAGGTTCAGTGCAAACTTCTCCACCCCCTCCCCCCCAAAAGAGCAAGTATCTATCCCGGCAGAGGGCTGCATCCCAAACATCTCAGATGCTCAGGTAAAGGCTGCCCTCTCCAAAGCAAAAAACACTGCTTCCATGGGACCAGATGGCGTCCCAGGTTGCGTCCTACATGAACTACAAGAGGAACTAATCCCTCAAATAAAACAGCTATACAATCTCAGCCTCACTACAGGATATGTGCCCACAGAATGGCGTACAGCAACAGTGGTCCCATTCCACAAAGGTGGAGCATCTACGGACCCTGGAAACTATTGCCCCATAAGCCTGACTAGCTTAGTCTGCAAGGCTATGGAGAGGATCATCATGGAGCTCATAAACAAAGACATTGGGGACCTACAGACACTAGATCCTACCCAGTTCGGCTTTGTCAAGGGCAGATCCTGCCTTTTGAACCTGGTTGACTTCTTTGAAACAGTCACCAAAGCCATAGATGAAGGGAAGGTAGTCCACACAGCCTATCTGGACCTTGCAAAGGCATTTGACACAATACCCAACTCGGGCATCATAGATAAGCTATCCGGCTTCAATATAAACCCCTATGTCACAAGATGGGTCGCAAACTGGCTGAAAGACAGAACCCACAGAGTGAGAGTTGCTGGAGCCATGTCAGACTCGAAACCGGTCACAAGTGGCGTCCCACAGGGTTCTGTCCTGGGACCACTTTTGTTCGGTATATACTTTTCCGAGGTACAGGCAAACGTGGGAGGACTATGGCTCACCAAGTTCGCAGACGACTGCAAACTGGGTGCCATAATCAACTCTCCAGCTGACACAACCATCCTTCAAAAAGGTCTCACAGAGACAGATAACTGGTGCCAGCGCCATGGTTTAAAGCTAAATGCCAAAAAATGTATAGTCATACTCTTTGGCAAAAACAATGTGCCCACAAATTACCACATAGGCGGAAACCCATTAAGTACAGAGAAAGTTATTAGGGACCTGGGGACCCAAGTTGATAGCAATCTCTCCTTTGAAAACCACATTGCCAAAGTGGTTAGAAAGACCTTCTACATAGCCCACCTCATCACGAAGGGTTTCACATCTAGATCAAGAGAGGTAATCGTGCCCCTTTATTCATCCCTCATCAGGCCCATCATAGAATACAATGCCCCTTTTGGGATGTACTTTACCCGACACCTGCAGCAATTAGAAAGACCCCAAAAGTATCTCACCAAGAGGATCAAGGGTCTCAAACAGATGCCATATGCTGCTCGGTTAAAAACTCCAGCTCTACTCAGTTGCATACCGCCTACTTGAGGCGATCTATGCCTGACATACAAAGCTATGTCAAATCCAGAATTAATGAACATGCTCCACCTCAGTAAATCTAAATCCCTTAGAGCCACACGCTCGAGGGACTTGAACCTCAGCACAGAAATAAATAGAACTTGCTGGAGGGACAGGTTCATAACCCAGAGGCTCCCTTCGCTTTGGAATAGAATTCCAGTTCATGTGAGGCAGAGCACCTCACTGAATCTCTTCAAGAAGAATCTCGATAAGTGGATGGGGGATCGTAGGTTTGTCCCAGGGATTACTCCCGTGTCACTATTAGACAGAGGCACAGTAAACTAAACCTTAAAAAGGGCACAATATACTCAAATCAAGGGGTGGCGTAAGCCATACAGAATCAGGCTAGGCTTATAATTGCCTCAGGGCAGATAGCCTAGTATGAACCTATGAACCTATGAACCTATATTAAAAGTTCCCAAAAAACCCACATTATTTGATATAGGGAACATCTTTAACTATATAATTATAATTCATTAATATTTTAAAATGTATAAGGTTGTAATCAGTGAAGGGAGAGGAATAGTATTTTTATATTCATTTAAACATAAGTCTTTCAAGATGAAGTAAAATTAATTAATTTCAAATTTACAGAAAGATTCTACAATATAGCTGTTATTATTTATTAATCTTATATGAATGGAGTTCCAATTGGATTGGTAAAAGGAATTTAACCATAGAGATATTAAATTGAGAATGATGGATTTGGCATATAATTCAACATTTGGAAAACTTAATCCACCTTCTTGCCAACTTTTAACATGCCAATCAAAGGATATTCTTGGTTTTAAATTTCTCTGATCCCCCAATAAAAGAGTTGAATTTAATTTCATAAAGATTTTTTAGGAGGGAGAATAATTAGTGATTGTAAACAGAAAAGTATTTTTGGTAGGATTATCATTTTATCAGCTTTTTATTAATAAGTAAACTTTCTGTTTTATCAGGGTTATACATTAAATCTGATTCTTTTTCAGAATAATTAACAGACTACAAAAGCTTGAACATCACAATTTTTTCTTTAAATGTCATCTGCAAATAACTGAGTTTTACAGGAATAACTTTCATCTATCGAGAATGACTGAACTTTGCTATTAGAGCTAATACAGTTTGAAAGGTTCAACTGCTGAAGCAAATAATTGAGGTGATAGGGGACAACCCTGTTTGTACCTTTTTCATATTTTTAAAAAGCTAGAAAGAAGAGAGCCAATTTTAATAAAAGAGTACAGGTTATTATATAGAATAGTTGTAAGATTTATAAAATCCAGGGAAAATTCATGTTGTTTAAATGTTTTCAACAAATAATTACAACTAACAGAATCAAAACCCTTATTTATATCTAGACTTATTATAGTTTTTTATTAGCCAGATCTAATAATGTTTTAAGCCTAATTATGCTATCTGAACCTTTCTATGCAGTATAAACCCAGTCTGATCATTTATTAATCATGGCATAATAAGTTTCAATCTTTTTGCAAGAATAGACATACATATCTTATAATCAACATTTAATAATGAAACAGGATGGAAAGAAGAACATAAGTTAGAATCTTTATTTGGTTTCAAGATAGGAGATTTCAGGACATATTTCTGGGGGTGGGGTGGGGACGGTCGACATATGTTTAATTTGCTAAAAAAATTTTAATAGGATTTTAAAATATTCTCTGGGGATAATTTGGATAATTCTGGGATTATACCATCAAGACCAGTGGCTTTATCTGATTTAAGATTATTAATTTGATCTTTTAACTCCTTGAAAGAGAATGACTTATCAATTTTGGATCTTTGTTCTTTGATTAATTGAAACCTTATATTGTCTTTCAAAAAGGCATTGGTTGTGTTGTTGTTTTCTAAGTCTGTCTCTTTGTTATTAATTTCTTCCTAAAATTTCCTAAAGCATTCTAGTATGTCTTTTAAATCAGTCACTTGTTTTTATTTTTATCACCTTGTTTAGAAATTATATCTTTAAAATGATTAGTATTTACTTTTTTCTTAGATCTAACAGCCATTCTGTATAAGCTTTTTGAGTTTATTGAGTAAGTTTGTCATTTTAATTTTTATTGATTTATTGATATTATATGTTGAAGTACATCAATATATTTTGATTTAATATTTTCTTTTTTTTTTCAAAATTTTTTATTCATTTTATAACAAAATAACTTAACAGTATAGTAACAAAAAACTATATACAATGTCCATAACAACTAAAAGTAATATACATAGGACAGCACTTACTATTTCTCTAACAAATTAGACAATTTTGTCCAAGCAATTAAATGATGAGTTGTGTTGTTAGTTCTTGCTTTTATAGTAGCAATCTCATTCTTACAAATGTATTTCACAAGATGAATAAACTCAACTTTAAAGACAGGAGTAGATTGGGATTTCCAATTATTTGTAACAATTTTTCTTGCTATAGAGAGGATAGACCATGGTAAAAATATTTGTTTTTTAGGAATGATTTCTGGAACAAGAACATTGAAAAGGATAAAGGGGTAAGAAACTATACAGTTGTCATTCCATAGAGCTTTACAAAGATATTTAAAGTCTAACCAAAATGGAGAAATTATTTTGCAATTAACAACCATATGTATCCAGTCAACATCAGGATGTCCACATCTCCAGCATTTAATTTCATCTCTCTCTTGTACATTATTTCTAGTCTATCTGGGGTGAAAAAATATCTGTGTAACAATTTTCATGTGTATACATGCCAGAAGAGGGAAGATGTGGATTCCTTCACCGACAGTAAACAAAGTTTTTTATCTTTTTCTGAGAATATTTGTCTATTAACTTCACTTGAATGATTCCAAAAAGAAACATCTGTTTTGCTAAAATCTTTTCTGAGAATTTTATAAATAATAGATTTGCATGAAGTGCTCTTTGGTGAGCTATTAATAATTGTTGAGATAAAATCCAATATTTTTAAGTTACTTTTATTGCCTGCCTCTAATGAAGGTACAAGATGTATTATGTATTACATGTGTAGTATCCTTATAAGTTTGCACTATGTATTACATGTGTAGTATCCTTACAAGTTTGGATGTCCAGCCAACTGCAATTTTGCAAACTATATCTACTGATCAAATAGTCTGCAGAACTTATTTTATTAATGGAGATAAATTGATTCCAGTATAATAGTTCACCTTTCTTAAATTCTAACATTTTCTGAGTATCAAAAGATATCAAACATTCATTTGTGTAAGCAATAGGAAACATAATTATTAATAAATTCTTAATTAATTGATTGGGAAAATATAAGCTTTTTAAATAACAACAATATTTGGTTTATAAGATGTGTGAGAACAAGTTTTGACCCTTCACTTTGAATGTATATTTTTAAAACACATATAAAGATGTTTGTATGTATTTGAGTATATTTTTATTTATTTTATTTACCATTTTGTTAACCAGGAAAGTCTGACATGGAATGAAGCCAGTTTTCAGTGGAGGCCCGGGGAAAAATGCTTCAGACACGTCTTTGTAACATGGGAAGAAACTGGAGCACTGGAGGAAATCAACATGAATGCAGGGAGGACATGCAGACTCTGCACAGAGGGCACTCCAGCTGAGAATCAAGCCAGAGAAACTCTTGCTGTGAGGTGACAACTCTACTGCTGCACCACTGCCCCATCCATATGGTTCAATCAATGCCCTATTACTATTAAGAAGTAAGGTTTCATGTATTGAGTTCCAATATGATGTATAAGAAATATTATTCCAAAGCGACACTTTATTAATAAATGCAAAGTTTAAATAAAAATCAATATTTGGAAACTCTATACCTCCTTCATCTCAGCGTGCGGTATGCCAGAGAAAAGAAATTCTTGTTTTTCTTGGTGGATAACAAAGAAAGTTGAGTAATAAGTTATTAATTTTCTGTTTATTTTTGACAGGTGGGAGAATTATTAGAGCTTGGCCAATGAATAAGATTTTAGGTAACTATCATTTGATTAAAGTTAATCTGTCTTCCAATGTGAAGAACAGTCTATTCTAACTGTCTATTAAACTAGTAATTGGGTTTATAAGTTGTTGGTAATTAGATGTGAGTGATTTTTTTATAATTAGATTCAATAATGATACCGGGCGACCACGGTGGTGCAGCGATTAGCATTGCCGCCTCACAGCAAGAGGTTCTCCGGTTCGATCCTTGGCTGGGGTGCCTTCTGTGCAGAGTCTGCATGTCCTCCCTGTGGTCGTGTGGATTTCCTCCGGGTGCTCTGGTTTACTCCCACATTCCAAAGATATGCTGTAGGTGGATTGGACACTCTAAATTTGCCCTAGGTGTGAGTGTGTGCGTGCGTGTGCCTTCTGTGGAAGGTTGGGTGTCGGGCTGGCAACTCGACACCGTAAAACTCCACTGCCAACCATAAGCGGACATGTGATCTGCTGTGGCGACCCCTAACCGGGGAAGATTCAATAATGATACCTAGATATTTAATATGCATGCCCTCCCAGTTTATGTCTCTTTTTGATCTACATTTTATAGTAACAGTTTTATTCACTTGAAGTGCCAGAGTTTTGTTATGACTGAATTTTAGACCAGAGATGTTTGCAAAGAACTCTAGATTATGTAATAGGTGATCTACTGAATTTTCTGTATCATTAGAAGTTATTAGTAGGTCATCAGCAAACAGTTAATTTGACACTTTATATTCTTTAACACTGTCATTATTTCTAATATATTTTGCAAGAGGCTCAATACCCAGGACAAAGAATAATGGGGAGAGGGGGCACCCCTGTTAAGTACCCCTTAATATTTCAAATGGGCTAGATAGATAAGATCCAATCTTTACATAGGCTATGGAATTTTCATATAGTTTTTTATTTAATCCTATAAAGTTTGGGGAGAAATTGTATTTTTGCAGAGCTTTAAACAGATATGGCCAACTTAGGGAGCTGAAAGCTTTATCTATATCAAGGCTTAAAATAAAAAGCTCATTTTTTCTTGTTTGCTAAGTCTATTAAGGACAGTAATCTAATTACATTGTTTTGTACCTTTCTGTTTTTGATACATCATTTTGGTCTTCATGAATTAATATTGAAAGAATATTATTTAACCTGTCTGCTAAGATAGAGTTGAATATCTTGTAATCAACGTTAAGCAAAGAAATTGACTTGTATGATGTGCAAAGGTTGGGCTCTTTATTTGGTTTTAAGACGGCAGAGATGATGGAATATTTCCATGAGGGAGGGAGGGATGTTTCCTGTAGTTTTAACTTCTTGGAATGCATTGAGTAAGATTTTCAGGATGTTATCAGGTAAGGGTTTCTAAAATTCTGGAATTAGACCATCCATCTCTGGTGCCTTTTTTCTTAACTTTTTTATTTGTTTCTTTAATTCTTTAAAGGAAAATGATTTATCTGTGTTATTAGTATTGTGTTTGCATAGCTTCTTTTGAATATTAGCAAGAAAGTTGTCTATACTTTTATCACTTGTAGATGAGTTATTATTATTAATATTCTTGTAATGTTTTTTAAAACATAAGATATTTTTTAGATCTGTAACTTTAATAGTCTGATTATTTCTAGTGTATAGTATTTCTTTTATATGACTTTTTTTCATTTAAATATTTAGATCTAATCACAATCCTGTGCATACTCTTGGGATTAATTGAATAGGATTGTAATCTGATTTTTTCCAGATTTAATGATATTTTATGCTGCATGATATCCTGATATTCCTTGTTCAGTTTACATATGTCAGCTGATGCAGATGTCATTTGATGTAAATTTTAGTTCATCAATTTCTTTTTGTATGTCTACCAGTTATTTTATCCCATGCTTTCCTTTTATTTATATGCCATGTTTTAACTTTACCATGTAAGACTACCTTTAAAGTGTCCCACAGGATAACATCTGAAACCTCTTCATTATTACTGGCATCTAGGTAAAGTTTTATTTCATCTAAAAAACATTCTTTAAATCCTTGTACTATTAGATAAGCAGGAAGACTTTTGCAGAAGTTTAAGGGGTCAGTATTAAGTGTTACATTGAAGGTGATAGCTTTCTAGTCAGATGTAGGGCATGATGTCAGCATTACATTATCAGTTTTGGCCAGTAAAGAACTGGTTACAAAGACTTCAATGATGTCAATGCTGGTCTGTGTGCCAAGTCTATAAGAGTAATGACAATACTTCAGAGAGGAAAATATTTTTATACTGGCAATGTCAATTAGGTTTCTTCTTTTATGTAGTTGTTGAAGTTCTTGGTAACAGGGGACATATTGAAAGGCTTAGAGCTTATGATATCAGTAGAGGACAAGATACAATTAAAATCACCTGCTAACAGTAACTCACCTTTAGACTTTAATGTTATGGTGTCTAAATGTTTTTTCACAGTTTTAGTCCCAACACCTGGTATCCAGTAGATGTCTACAAAAGTGCACATCTTTTTGTCTAGTTTTAGTATGACTAAAGCAAGCATACCATCATTGCTTGAGTATGAGTCAACTATTTCTAGAATTCTCATTGATTTGGATGGCAAGCTGATAACAGCAGAGTTCTTAAGCTCTGCAGTCTTCATTTTTTCCTGACAGGATTTTTTTTAACTTAATTTCACCAACAAAGACGTGAAATTACTAAAAATCAGATTCTGGAAGTCGTAAGCTACAAGCTGGTGCAATTTGTAAGCTAATATTTTCATATTTTTCTGTCACAAAAGAAGATGAGTAGCTCCTAATTTTTTCAGTAAGAAACTCTAATCAAGAAAGAAATACAGGCAATCCTTACTACAGTTCAGGACTTGGTGGATAAAATTAAACTTAAAAGAGGACAATATAAAATTACAACAAACTGCCCAGATTGCTGCTTTGCAAGATTCTGTAAAAGATATTTACTACAGGTTAACAGAAACAGAGAAGAACATAGGCTTTCTTCTTCAAGAAATCACCAGACTCATTGAAAAGATATACACTGAGACTAGAATCAGGAGAAACAACATAAGAATCTATGGCATCCCGGAGCGGATGGAGGGGGACAATATGATAATTTCCTGACTTCTTGGATTCCTAAAATACTAAACCTACCTGAAGCACTATCCTTTGGGATAGAAAGGGCACACAGGTCTTTAACTATAACTTCTGCATACAGTAAAAACAGCCATCCAAGATCTATTATTGTAAGATTTATCTCCACTCAAGACAAAGACCTTGTTTTAAGAATTGCCTGGTTCCTTGCTCCATTAAAAATTGGTGACCAAACTATCAGGTTTGATAACAAATTTTCACCCCTTGTAATGTCAAAAAGAAGGGCATGTGTTCCTCTAATAAAATCATTGAAAAAGGAAGGAATCAAAGTACAGCTCATATTCCCAGCAAATATAAGACTATCCCTGCCAGAAGGAAAGAAAACTTTTGACTCTCTCAAAGAAGTGTCCACATTTGTCCAAAAAAAGAATCTTTAAAGACAACTGGATCCCATGGATACTTCAATGAACTTAAAAAGACAAGCTTCAGAAATGTGTTGACTATTAAAGAAAAAAAGAAACCCAGAGAAAAATGATTATATATATCACTTCACATTTCATGCATGTTCATAGGTTCATAGGTTGATACTAGGCTATATGCCCTAGGGCATTTATCAGCCTAGCCAGAGTGTGTTTGGCTTTCACCACCCATTAAAATGAGTTTAACTGTGCCCTTTTTTAGGTTAGTTTACTGTGCCTCTGTCTAGTAGTGACACAGAAGTGATCCCCGGGGTAAACCTACGATCTCCCATCCACTCGTCAAGATTCCTCTTGAAGAGAGTCAGTGAGGGGCTCTGCCTGATATGGACTGGGATTCTATTCCAGAGTGCTGGGAGCCTCTGGGTTATAAATCTGTCTCTCCAGCATGTCCTATTAATTTCTGTGTTGAGGTTCAAGTCCCTTGAGCGTGTAGCTCTAGTGGATTTGGATTTTTTGAGGTGGAGCATGTCCATAAATTCTGGGTTGGACATGGCTTTATACATCAGGCACAGATCACCTCTAAGTAGGCGGTATGCAACTGAGTAGAGCTGGAGTTTCTTAACCGAGCAGCATAGGTCATCTGTTTGAGACCCTTGATCCTCTTGGTGAAGTACTTTTGGGGTCTTTCCAGTTGCTGCAGGTATCGGGTAAGGTACATCCCAAATGGGGCATTGTATTCAATTATGGGCTGGATGAGTGATGAGTAAAGGGGCACAATGACCTCCCTTGATCTAGATGTGAATCCTTTGATAATGTGGGCTATATAGAAGGTCTTTCTAACCACTTTGGCAATGTGGTTGTCAAAGGAGAGATAACATTCAACTTGGGTTCCCAGGTCCCTAATTACTTCCTCCATACCTAATGGATTACCACCTATGTGATAATTTATGGGCACTTTGTTTTTTCCAAAGGGGATGACTATACACTTCTTGGCGTTTAGCTTTAGGCCATGGCTTTGGCGCCAGTTATCCATCTGTGTGAGACTCTTTTGGAGGATGCTTGTGTCAGCTGGAGAGTCGATTATGGCACCCAGTTTGCAGTCATCTGCGAACTTGGTCAGCCATAGTCCTCCTGTGTTGGCCTGTACCTCAGAAAAATATATACAGAACAAGAGCGGTCCCAGGACTGAGCCCTGTGGGACGCCACTTGTAACTGGTTTAGAGTCTGACATGACTCCTGCAATTCTGACCATGTGGGTTCTGTACTTGAGCCAGTTTGCAACCCATCTTATGACATAGGGGTTGATATTTAAGCTGGAGAGCTTATTTATGATGCCAGAGTGGGGTATGGTGTCGAAGGCTTTTGCGAGGTCCAGGTAGGCTGTGTGGACTACCTTCCCTTCATCTATGGCCTTGGTGACTGTTTTGAAGAAGTCGACCAGGTTCAAGAGGCAGGATCTGCCCTTAACAAAGCTGAATTGGGTAGGATCTAGTGTCTGTAGGTCCCCAATGTCTTTGTTTATGAGTTCCATGATGATCCGCTCCATAGCTTTGCAGACCAGGCTAGTCAGGCTTATGGGGCGATAGTTTCCAAGGTCCATTGAGGCACCACCTTTGTGGAGTGGGACCACTGTTGCTGTACGCCATTCCTTGGGTACATATCCTGTAGTAAGGCTGAGATTGAACAGTAACCTAATATGAGGTTCTAGCTCTTCTTGGAGCTCGTGTAGGACGTAGCCCGGGACACCGTCCGGTCCCACTGATGCTGTGTTTTTTGCTTTGGAGAGGGCAGCTCTCACCTGAGTATCTGAGATGCCAGGAAGACAACTCTTTGCTGGGATAGATATTTGCTCTTTTGGGGGGGGAAGGGGGGGCGAAGTTTGCACTGAACCTGTCCACCAGGATGTTGGCAATGTCTGTGGGTTCAGTGTATTTTTTGTCATTTTGGACTAACTCCGAACATATCTGGGAGTTGCCACCCAGGTTCCTAACATAACTAAAGAAGGCCTTGTGATCATCTTTAGTGTCCTGTGCAATTTTTCTCTCGAAGCTGGCCTTGGATGATTTTATGAGGGACCATAGTTTTTTGCTAGTACTGATCAGTGATGTTTCTTTTTAAGGGATTTTGCTCTATCCTGTAGTAGCTTCCTCCTTTTGTTGTATAGCTTATTTATGGCTGGGGTCCACCAGAAAGGACGCCTGCCTTTGGAGGATTGGGTCTTGGTTTTATTTGGGATTGCATGATCCAGGCATTCCTGAAGGTGTCCATAGAATGCATTTATAAAGGATTCTGCAGTTTGGGCCATAGTTTCCACTGGCCCGGGGGCTTTGAACGATTTCACCTCAGTTTTGAGAAGTGTGAAATTAGATTTTGAGAAGTTTTTCACTGTGGTTTTCTGGGCTGGTGGTGGGGACGAGATGTGAATGTCCTGAGAGATTAATTTATGGTCCGATCTTACCAATGAGGGGTGTACCTCTGGTGTGGAGCATAGAGTCCCCATGTTTGTATGATCAGGTCCAGTATGTTTTCCCCTCTTGTGGGAGTGGTGACTAGTTGTTCCATAGCATTTGAGTTTATAAATTCTAGGAACCTTTGGGCTAGGGTGTTGGGGCTTGAGTAGTGCTCCCAGTCTATGTTTGGGTAGTTGAAGTCACCCAATATAAAGGTGTTTGGAGAGACCTTCATATTCTCCAGTGCTCTCATGAAAGCTGAGTGCGGTTCCTGAGTTTGGGATGGTGGTCTGTAGCAGGTTACAAACTGAAAGGCAGTTTTGCCCACTGTTAGTTGCACATGGATGGTCTCCGATGCTTTGTGCAGTGCCACTAACCTGGAGGTGTGGGTATCCTTGATGAATATGGATACTCCCCCTCCCTTTGTGGTTCGGTCTGAGTTTTGGGGCCGAAAAGCATGGTATGAGGTATAACCTGGTAGTGCTGGGGTGCTCTCGGGAGCCTTGAACCAGGTCTCTGTTACTGCACAGACATCGATATTCTCCATACTGAGGAGAGCTTCGAGTGCTTGCATTTTGAGGTTTAGACTTCTGACATTGAGTAGCATTACCCTTAGTTTATTTTTCCTTGTGTTGTCTATGGAGGTGGGTTTGTCTTTTGAGCCTTGCCTAAAAAAGGCACTATGGGGTTGGCAAGAGCCTTTGCCAGTATCCGAAAGCCCAGAGGTGACAGGTGCAAGCTGTCCCTAGCGAAGCAACATGGCTTGTCGAGCATGTCATCCCAGGCTGACAGACACTGGATCCCCTTTTTTGGTTTCTGCCTTCTAAATAATGTGGGATCATACACAGAAGGTAATGCAACTTTTTTTTCTCTCCTATTATCTTTCCCACAACAATTCTAACTTTATAAAAATATATACATTACTCAAAATTCAAGTAAATCAAAATCCTATCCAATGGCAAACTACTATTTTATATTTTTATCTCTTTACATACATGCCATAACATTAGTGAAATGGTACAAAATCACTTACTTATTTCATATATATATATATATATATATATATATATATATATATTTCTTTTAAATCCTATACATATTTCTTCATGTGTCTGCCTTCCCCTTCTGTTTTAGTCCTATTATTATAGTATTTAATCACTGCAGGAGAGAGAAATGGTTACTGTGTTACTGTTAAGTAATTAAAAAGAAAGTGGTGACATTTTATTATTATATATACATTTACTACTTAACTGAACTTCGGCAATGTGCTCCATTTAGCTAATATATCTTTTAGCTGTGTATGGTTGGTAATTTGGAGCCTTTATTTTAAATATTCATAATTTTACAAGTTATGCTTAAAAGCTTCACTTCACTAGAAAATTCCCGCCTACTTACTTTTTTGATGGAATTTTGATTTAATATTTTCAACTCAGTGTTTGCAGATTTTTCATAAAGTTTAACTTGGATTTCAATTTATCTACATTAGACTGCAAAGACATCAACTCTTTATCCCACTCTTTTTTTACATACATACCAATTTTTAATTCTGTTATATAGATAAGCTTTTAAAGAATCCCAGAAAATTACTTCTAAAATGTCTCCATTATTATTCAAAGAAATGGGCTTTCCTGTTTTTTTAAATACCAGTACAGCACTTAGCAAGTACTGTGTCATAGACAGCAAGTACATATCATTACAGATAAAAAGGCAGGGAGTGAGGTCTGCAAACCTCCACCAACAGAACTACAATTTTAAATTGGTTAATTCGAGATACAAGTAAATTAACTTGCCTTCTGAGAGGCCGGACTGTAATGGAGGTATGTAACAACTGATGACATAACTTCAAAAGGAGATTTCCAAAGAAGTGGGTCAGTTTATGCCAAAAAGCCATGTTCCCATCTCCCTTCTCTTACTGGGAATGTGGTGACTTCGTGTGACTTGTAACATTAACGAATACAGACAAACAGCATTCAGGTGTATAGATCGGCAGGGGACGCTACAGAGAAGAGAAAATTGTGCTGTCATTCCTCATCCTGTGTGAAAAAGTGTCTAACACAAGAATACTTAAAGAGTTTACATACTCCTTGATAGGTTAACAGACATGGTTTCTTCAAAATATTACAAATTATGGGTCTTTGTAAATCTGGTTGGGATAATACGTAAGTACCCACTATTCTATATGTTAGAAATTAATGTTTGAAAAGTTTGAGAGGATTTAAATAAAATTCTAAAGAGACTTATAAGTAATAGTAATATTAATATATATACATACTATCCAGATACTGTCAATATACATACACACACACACACACACACACACACACACACACACACACACACACACACACACACACACACACACAGACCACATACACACTACTCTCTATGTTTGAAAATAATGTTAGAGAGAATTAAAATAAAATAATAAAGATACTTGTAAGTAATAGTAATAATAACATATATACACTATTTCTGATACTATAGAAAAGGTACTTTATATATCTATATATATATATCTATATATATATATTTTTTTTACCTTGTATTTCATGATGAACTGTAATAGATGACAAAACTGAATACCTGTGAGAAAGCAGTTCAGGCAAAATAGAAAATGGGAACATTACTTTTCTTTAATTTTTTTTTTTTTTTACTATTTTTGTTCTTGAAGACCAGACGTTTCTTCTTGCTTGTCTTTTTAAGCTGACAAGAGTCCAATCCTTATTTTCTGATTAAACAAAAAGTTTCTGTTTCTGAGAAAAATCCACTGCATCTTCTAGATAATTAAAAGTTTTCTGACCTTCTGGTAAAAAGATCCTAATTCTGGCTGGAAAAATTAGTTGAGCTTTAATGTTTAGCTTATTTATGTCTTTTATGAATGGAATACATGCTTTCCTTTCGGTCATAACAGATGCAGTATAGTCATTGCCAAACCTGACAGTGTTGTTATTTATTTTTATCAGAGAATTATCAAAATCAGTCTTTAGTACCAGGTCCTTGTCTTGGCTGGAGAGAAATTTTACAATAATAGATCTGGGGACTGGAGGATTTTTCTTCAAAGGAGAAGTCGAAAAACATATATGGGCTCTCTCAATACCAAAAGAAAGAACTTCTTGTAGATTTAGAATTTTAGGCATCCAGTTAGTTAAAAAATGTAACATATTGTCTCTTTCTTCCTATTCTGGTATTCCATATATCCTAATATTATTTTTTCTAGATCTGTTTTCTAGGTCCTCCAGTTTTTCCATAAGCAAAGTATTTTCTTTTAACAGGAATTCTATGTGATTCTCACTCTCTGCCATTTTGCTATCCAATCTGAACTGTCTGTTGTTTTATGATCTCTTTTAATATTTCTGTTTGTTTCTTGGAATCTTCTTTTATATTGTCCATTTTGATCTCAAATTTATCAAATTTAACATAAAGCTCCTGGATATTGCCCATTATAGAATGTAGCTCCTTTTTCACCGAGTTGTCTTGAGAGTTCACTTTTGAGTGGCTCATTCTGTCACAACAGTCAATAAAACTTCTGACAGGAAAAGAAATCACAGAAAAACTACAAAAAACTTGATTTTTCTTTCAATTAGTTGTCCAAGCTTGCTTAAAAGACTCAAAATGTATAAGACAAGTTTGTATAATAAACTCCTGTCAGAAAAAAACAAAATAAGGCAGAGCTAAGGCTTTATACTGTTTGCCATCTTGGCCAGATCCCCCATATACGATTCTTCAAGAGTACTTACTACATTGCAGAATAATCATGCTGTAAAAACTCCAGTCATTACACATAGAAACGTACTGATCTAAATACAGTACAGCTCTGTTTCCAAATTTAAGCATACTTAAATTGATTTGATACAGACTGGTTTTCAATGCAGGTTCTTTGACAAAATCAAGCATTTAAGGCATTTCTCCATGGTCTTGTACCTTTATTAACTCACTCACTCCAATGGAGCTTAGGAAGTTTGCACTGTAACTTCCAAAGGGCTGAGCCTAAGCATTCTGATAGAATCAAATAATACTGTCACATTTCAAACAAATGCTCATATCTCTGGAACCATAGGGGTTATAAAAGAAGTATAAATGGCATCCTGTTCAGCACAAATTACTTTTATAGTAGTAGTATTCTTTAGCTCTAGATCTTAAACTGAACTGTATAAGTCACAGTAAACACAGAAACTACATTTGTAGTATTTTGTAAACAACTTACAATATCTCAGCAACCTCTCAACTTAAACACATACTGTCAGCGGCATTTTATTCATCAACCTGAGAGCTTTCATATGAAGCAAAGGAGTTCTGTCTGTGTTACCTGGTTCTTGAGATACTTAGAAAAATGTGAACATTATATCTATATAAATTAATATCATAAAAAAACAACAGATAATGTATATTTACCTGCACTACATAGAGATCAAATATTAATGTAGTTGTTTACTACTGTGCAAGCTTTAAGATGAAATATTTTAAAACCTTATACATAGCATGGTTTTGGAATTATTAATGCAAATATGAACAAGCAATATTTGACACCTAGAGGTGTCAGTAGGAGTTAACTACAGATGCCCCTGGAGACATCACTCGAATGTAAAGAGTTAAGAATTGTGACTGTTCAGGTGAATAGAAGTTAAAAAAAAAAAAGTTTTTTTAAAATAATGGTCTAGTCCCACTGGTGGACTCTGGTATTTTACCAATACCACATAATAATAATAATGACAACCTACTGGTACATCTATTATTGCCTACTTCAATATTAAATCCTGAGAGCTGGGTGGAATTATTGCATAGGTGAAGACATTGACAGCACCTATTTTATGCTGTATAGTGTTATTTTTGCCACATGAAATCTACTGCAGAAATAACATAATGATAATAATGATGATGATGATGATGATAATAATACATAAATAACTAGAACAGTATGCTTTTAATTGCCTGTATTTCTCTGACTATATTCCCTTCAGGACTAGAGTGTTTCATAGTCTGCCTTACTATATTATGTCTCCATTGTTGCTTGTTGCTATAGTTCATACTAAATTCCCTGACACCCTTTGTTTCCCTTTATCCAGTCTTCTACTTACTTTTTTCCCTGCAGTCTTCTACTTACTTTTTTGGCTTATTCTGCTATGTAGTATAATCACAAACTGACTGTCCCACTCAACTGTAGATGGAAACACTGTATACTTCAACTGTAAACGTATCTTAATCAAAACCTGCTGCTGGACCTCCAGTACAGTTCCATAAAACCTCTGTGATAATATTTCTACCCCCATCAGCTTGAATGTCTGAATAGCTGGAGCCTTTAGGGACTTTATCTACCTTCATATATTATGGACCAGTCTGAGAACAGGACTGCACTAGTTCATTCAGTGTGCCTTCTTCACAAAATATGCTGTTGTCTTGTCTGCAGTTTGACTGGTATGAACCAAGAGAACCTTTAAATAAACATCATGTGTGCTTAATGACATCCTTAGAACCTAAATGGTACTAAATAGTGTGGAACTAGGAAAAGTATTCTGGATTTATCATCTGCTCTACAGCTGTACGAGTTTCATTACAAGGGAATGCATGCTTTATTATCAGCTCCCAGATACCACGCCTATATAAATTGGGTCAGCTTGAGGGTGGACAAGGTTTTATTTATGTGAGAGTAATATGAAGGCCAGATTTAGGTGACTTCAGCCAGGTAAGTCAGCCACCCACACTTAAATATAACGGTCATAGCAAAAGCATAGAGACTTACTATTATATACTACATGCCTGTAAACCTTAAAAACAGGCCATGTGAAGTGGTTAGATCTTTTGGTGACAAAATATCATAGCATCAAAATCACACTTTGTTACATTTTCTGTATAACCATCTGTGTTATACAGATAACATTAAGTAAAGCATCAACACAAACTATGCAAATTGCTATAATTTTGTGCTTCAAATGCTTCCAAAACTTTAGCACAAGTACTGTTCAATCACTGACAAATTCCATATGTGCAACACCTACAAGTGATTTGTTACTAGCTTTGTTTAGAGCAATATTTAAGGATATGAACCTTATTTTAAAATATACTAGTATGTGTGGTGACTTTGAATACTTGTTCAGGCAATAAGGAACTAGCAAATAAAGGAACTGCTAGCAGATACTAACAGAAATATTTCACAATTGGATCCTTTGGAAGAAAGGAAATATATACTTTGTATGGATTAATTTTACATTATAAGTTAAAAAGTATACCTGTCATTACACACAAGTGATGTTCTTCCACAGAGGAGGCCTCTGGAGAAATATTTTATCTTCCACACCCTAGACACATCTCCGTGCTAGCAAACTATGGGTATCAATAGCTGTAAAGTACAGGGCATACGCCATGGTGTTCAATAGGGACAGTCTTAAATGACTTTATATTATACTGAAGGGTTCCAGCAATGACAAATGAAGGCCACCATTCTACTAACAAGGACCTTGTTAGTCAAACAGTATGCTTCATTTGTCATTGTCCAGCACTGCGGCATAATAGAAATACTTTAAAAATGCCTCTATTGTATTTTATGCATTACGTCCCTGGGCTCTTCATTTACTTCTGTTACTAAATATGCAAACAAATGGACATGTCAAATTGCGCACAAGGCAGTGAATTCTACTGGCAGATTTTAAAGACACAAACAGGATGTCTCCCACCCATGCTTTTCTTGTAGTCAATTGAAAATCATCTTTCAAACTTCAAGAGAAAATTTCTGGCTTTGTAAGCTTGAAGGTGCTTCTTAATATTTGGATATGAAACATATCCCCTCTGATAGAAACATATACATATATATATATGGTTCTACCTGACATGAGCAGAAGATGCAACAGAAAGACGAAGAAGACCGAGCTCCAGAGAGAACAAACAGGCAGAAGACGGACGTAAAAGAGGCGGCAACACATCGACGGACGGGAAACCGACACGAAATGTGTGCATCAACCACAGTGTGTGAGGATGCCGTCTAGTGGCGGACGCTGTGTGAAGGGTAGTAGGGGTGGTGGTAGGAATGTGGGGGAGGTGGTGGAGGTAGGGTTTAGGGTTAGGGGGGGGTGGATAGGGGTTAGTGAGTTAGTAGGAGGAAGGGTTAGGGGTTAGGTTAAGTGGGGGGTTAGTTAGGAGTTAGGGTTAGGGAGTTATGGGTAGTTAAGGAGGGGGGAGCGGGAGGGCAAGTGAGTTGAGTTAGGGGCCCGGGTAGGGTAGGTAAGTGTGATGATAGTGACGGACCTTAGGGTTAGGTAAGGTTTAGTGTGGGCTTGTAAGGATTTTGGTGTGCTTGTGTTGTGTGTGGTTTGTGGAATGGGGATGTGTTTTGTTTTTAATAATTGTTATGTGTGGTTTCGTGTTTATGGACTGTCGAATATGTGGTGTCGGTGATGTGGTTGTCGGTGTTGTGTGGTTTCGCTATGTCAGGTATATATATATATATATATATATATATATATATATATATATATATATATATATATGTATACAGCATGCCATTTAGTGGTAGGTAAGCAAACTACAGGTTAGCATTCAGTATGCCATTCAAGTACAAATAAATAAAATGCAGTTTGTGTAATGCACAAACTAACTCTTCTGCTAAAGATGCAGCTGGGGAACTAATCTTAGAATTTAAGTGAGGTTCACTGCAATAAAATGCTGCTTACAGTTACATCTATTTCTTTAATAATTTATCATTGCACTTCATACCAGTTTAAATTATGTAGAAAGTGTTTAAATTTCCTGATAAGATTTCAATTGCTAATCCTTATTTCCACGACAGTTGCATTTCCAGCACTCCCCCCAAACTACAAGTAATTGAACTGCTGATACTGTGGTGAAAAGTTTAAAATGAAGCTTGTTAAATAGCTCAGATTGTATTCAGAATGGAATAAGTTACAAATGCGAACTACATTTACTGGTGCGTCTCATTGCAGGGGAACTCCATGCTTTATTATCATTTCCCAGATGCCACACCTAAATAAGCTGGGTCAGCCTGAGGATGGTCAAGGCTTTACTTACTTGAGAGTAAAATGAAGGCCAAATCTAGGTGATTTCATCCAGGTAACTCTGCTACCCACACTTAAATATAACAGTCACAGCAGAAGTGCTGATGTGTTTCCTTGTTGATATTGTACTTCTTTTTCATCTAGCAATGTAGTGACAGGAAATGTGTCTCAAACAGCACATGTGGTTTGCGCAGACTGGTGCAACAAAAAGTACCTGTGCAGACAGACTGGCCACCTAGTATGCACCTACCATGTGTACGGAAGCACGTATGTGTTGGTTTACAAAGAGAAGTGCAGGTTCCGTAAAGAAGAACTGGAAACAGTTGCATATCGTATTGCTGGATGTGATACACTCATAGTTGAGGGCCTACATGCAGACAGGCACAATAATGAGGCAAGGCTATTACATTGGTGATTGAGCAAACACTGTAGTACAGAAGTGAGATACATTAGAAACATAAACCACAAAGCATTACAGAGAATAATAAAGTGTATATCACATGGGATCACCCTTACAAACAGTTCATAAAATAGATGCAAAAAAACATATACAGTAGTCCATGAAAAAAAGACAAAATAGCCTTGATCATTGAAACTGCTACACCCAGTGATTACAATGTCTTGTGTACAAAGAGACACAAAGTCATAAAACATCAAGATAGGCTGGCAGAAACAAGAGCAATACAGAAAAAAGATAGACAGTTCTAATAGTAGTAGGAGTAATAGGTCTAATAAAAAAGAACCAATATATCTAACCCCATATGAATTACAGAAGGAGGCATTAAGGGCACATTGCAGGTGCTGAGAAGAGCATTCTTGTCTAACATCAAAGACAGAAACAATACTAATTTCATGGACATTAACCGTACCCTGACTTAGGAATGGGGTCCATTCCTGTCATGGTATTAGAAACCCAAAGGACTTGAAGAAATTAAACCCACAAATAGACTCCACAGGTATAGTAGTCAAAGAAGAAATGACAAAAGTATTACTAATCATTAAAATAGATTCACACAGTGATTATAAGGTTCTGTGTATTGAGAGACACAAAGTCATAGAATGTTAGGAGATGTATGCAGGAACTAGAGCAATATGAAACAAAGACACCCATGTTAGTCCAATAGTAATAGGAGCAACAGGGCTAATAAAACAGAATTTTCAAGCATACTCATACATGCTATCAGTGGTTTACTATCATATAATCGACACTCAAAAGGCAGACCCACCTGAAATGTCGACTAAAACATTGAACACGGAAAGTCAAGAAGGTCAGAATGTCACAAACACGCATCCTGTTGTGAATTCGACCTTTCTAGACATCTGTTGTGTGCAGTCTGACACCGCACACCACGTGACGTGATGATTTTGCAGAGGGGCAAGTGCCCCTGCACCCACCAAACCTCCCCGAATATTATATATTCCAACTCTGAGATCGCACTACAGTGGGGAAAAGGGTACATTTCCCAATCCCCACTGTACAGTGATCTCTACTGACAAGATCGACTTCATCTGTGCAAATGCACTGCGCATTCTCTGAACTGAGATTCGCACAACTGAAAGTTTGGCAACACGGGTCAGCCAATCGTTATTCAACAACCCGTGGTTGCTGAAACTTCCCTCGAAATTTTAAATTTAAACCGCTATAATACATGTAACTCTGTATGAACTGCATATGGACTCAGTTCTGGGTACACTGTGGGTGCTGAGAAGAGCACTTTTGCAAACATCAAAGATGGAAGCAATAATAATTTCTTGAATTCTGATCATATCTTGACTTAGTTGTGTGGTCCATTCCTGTCTTAGTATTAGAAACCTAAGATACCAGTAAAAACAGTGACTGGAGAGCCCACAAATATAGTGAAAAGTATAGATAACTGCTGAAACAATGATTTGTCAACATGACCAAATGATGGTCAAGAGCTGATACATGAATAAGAAAGTGAACTTAACTGAAAACAAGAAAGGATAAAATGGCAACTCAAGATAATGTGCCACGTATGCTATGAATCACAAAAAAAGTAGGAAATACAGAGAAATGCAGGCTTTACACCAATGAATTAGTAAACGTTGCACATCTTGTTGCAGGCTGCAAAATGCTTATAGCTGAGGGCATGTATAGTGAAAGACAAAACAACGTGGCAAGGTTTTTACACTGGAGAAAGGATTCATTATGGCATGCATGTAGGTGAGATGCATTGGAAGAATGATCCATAAACAATTACTGAAAATGGCTAAGCAATGATCATAAATCAAATATCAACACTGAAGATAGAAGGAGCAAAAAGGCAAGATATTGTATTTAAAAAAAGGCAACGGCAGTGATTATCAAAACTGCTACACACAGCAGCTACAGTGTCTTATGTATTGAAAGACATAACATTACAAAATATTTCAATATACATGGAGAAATAAAACAAACACAGTTACCTCAGGCAGGAAATATACAATGATATGCAGTAATTGTCATAATAAAAATGCTGGTAGTCTGTTCAAAAACACAGGGATCAAATGCATATTGTAAATCAGAAGGCGAAACAACTTAAAAACTGCAGTGGCTTGTAACCTCACTTGTGCCTTTACCATTAAAGATGAAAATGCAGTCTGAGGAAATATTAATATGATGAGCCCCAGTGTATATTTTTATTACTTATTCTCATGTGCACTGAAAGCATCTCTTCAATCCTATTTTTCCCTTAAAGAACTTGCATTCTGCTTCCTCTGTCAAAGAATGTCCATTATTCCTACAGTATGTGCCACCATGGAACAAGATGCTTGACTGTCCTACTTGCATTGCAAAGAGTGGACTGCACCTCATTCAAAGGCATCTACATACTGGTTAAAGCCATCTCTGTACCCATAGTGCCTTTTTAGGCAAAGTTCTGTTAATGAATATTCCAGCATAGCAAATGTATCAATGCCAAAACAGCATCAAATGTAGGTGTCTTTGCTCAATGCCAGATGTCTAAAGAACAAGCTGTCCAAAAACTGAGGCACTCTTGCATTTGGAAGTTATCTTTATATGTGTAATCACTGAAACCTGATTTAAATGCCAAAAAAAACATTCCTTCCATTCACTGGTTTTGTGTCCACCACACCTTCTAACCCAAATGGCAAATGTGGTGTTGTATCCATATTTGTCAGTGTCCATATTACTTCTAGATAGATTCCTAGATACCAACAAATGGAATGCATCGAACTCCAAATCACACTAAAGAAAATCAGCAATTAAGTTTTTTGTCTCTTCAAGGACCTCTTCTGTGACTCTGGAGATCCATGTCAGGTTTCTAAATGTCATGGATGAAGTCACCATAAAGAGGAACTGCATCATGCTGGAGATTTAAGTTACCCACCCTATTGACTGGAGTGTCATCAATGCGAAAAATGCTTAAAAGATTTTAGACCTAATACAAATTCAGTGGACTGGACTGTTTCTAGCCCAGCTAAAGAAGAAACTTTTCTTAACCTGGTATATACAAATGTAGTGTCACAATGCACCTCTCCAGAAACTCCCACTCTGATTAAGTCAGACCATAAGACAGTAACCACTTCCCTCAAACTAAACTCCCTGAATCCACTGTATCAGAATTAAAAGACTTTAAGCATACAAATCTCAAATTCTATCATGAAGTATCACAACTCACTTATAACATTATCCCAGACATTGCCTAAGCAGATAGATACCCACATAAATAAATATATATATATATATATATATATATATATATATATATATATATATATATGTAGATCACATAGGTTCCTAATAAAGAGTATCATAGGCTTAAAGTCCCTAAGCTATCTGAAAACAAATTAGAAACACTATTGCTCTTTTCTGTGTCTTATAGACTCTACAGGGGAGACCTATGTCCTCCCTTTTAGGAAGTCAGGGACCCAGTAGTCCAAGATCTCTTGTACCTTCACAAATCAAGCAGTCCCACAAATACCAGAAGAAGGGATTTAAACCTGCGGCAGTACATCAGAAGATCAATAAAAGAAGATGGACAGACAGATATATTAGTCAATGTCACCCTCAGTATAGATTTCTCTTGCAGATAAAGCAATGAAATACAGTATTTCCTTCAAACAGGACCTGAATTATTGGATGGATATTCATAAATTCACCATGGGCCTGAATTATGCCTTCCTTGAACAGGGAGATACAGATTTGGGGGAGGAGAGTTGCCAGGGTGCAATGTTCACAAAACTCAGTAGCCTTGAATTTCCTATGATTCCTATGATTTATATCATGGCCATACCTTTCAACCTCTTAGAGCAAGAAATGTGGATAAAGCCATAAACAATGGGGGAACAAAAATAGGGACAGATTTTAATAAATCTAGAAAGTTACTAGAATAACAGGATTTGTGTTAGTGCACATTTTCTGAAAGATATGAAGTTTGGAACAGAAGAAAGTGGGGTGGGGGGCTGGGACATAAGAAAAAAGTAGGTAAGATGGTAGTGAGTTTGAGGGGAGTAGGCAAGCAAGAGTTAAATAGGTTGAAAGCTGATGGAGGAAGTGAGGCAGGTTTGGGGGTGGGTCCTGTAGGCTTTTGGAGTGGGGCTTTAGTTGTTAGGAGTCACATTTGGTGTGATCTTGTTGTTGAAGCAAGATCACGCCCCAGATGACCTGAGGAGAGACAGGCCTTGGCTGGTTTACGCAGACAACAATGTAAGACCAGTTGCTGGTTTATTGCAAAGAAGGGGATGGAAGATGTAGGTATAAAAAGTTTTTTTGTATTATTATTATTATTATTATTTGTTTGAGGGTTTGGGGGTGCCATTGGTTTAACATAAGTTGGAGGGTCCAGCAAAGGTGTTAAACTTCCTGAGTTTGAATTTGGATGCAGGCAAAGGTTTATTTCATTTACCGGAGGAAAAGGTTGTGCGTCTACAGGAGAAAATTATGTTGGTGTGGTCCAAGAGCAAGGTCCGGGTGAGAGATCTGATGGAGTTGTTGAGGTTGATGAATTTTGCTTGCAGGGCAGTACTTCCTGGATGTACGTTCTGTAGGTTGGTGGTGTTTCTGTTAAAAGGAAGGAAGAGTAAGCACCATAGGGTAAGGGTTAGTAAATTAGCATATGAGGACCTAGTGTTGTAGTCACAATTTGTACACCTGTTTAATGGGATCACATTTTGAAAAACAGATTGGGTAGGTCAAGGGGATTTACAATTGTTTAGAGATGCAGCCAGGGTTCTGGGTATGGGAGCATATTTTGCAGGGCAATGGTTCTTGATACCATGGCCTTCTCATTGGACTGATGAATGGAAACGGGATGTTGCCTTTCTGGAGCTTATGCCGATTTGGGCTGCATCAGTGGTATAGCAGGGTCATTTGAGGGGTAGGAGAGTAGTGTTTAATTCAAACAACAATGCGGTGGTGAGGGTGTTGCAGGTTAAGATGCTGAAATCAGAGCGATTGTTGTTAGTTCTTCATAAGTTAATGTTGCAGCATTTGTTGATTAACTTTTCTTTTACAGGGGTGCATGTACTGGGGGTTAAGAATGAGACAGCTGACAGCCTGTCTCATTTCCAGTTTTGCAGGTTTCGGTAGATGGCTCCATCAGCAGCAAAGGACATCAGGGTGGAACCAGATGAGATCTGGCAGATTGGGCATGAATGATCAGCGGGTTGGTGCAGCAGTTGTGGGCAGTATCTACAAGGAAAGCCTACAGTAGGGCATTGTTTGATTTTGATAGTTTTGTGAGACACTTACTGGAAGAAGATTGTGTGTGGTCAGAATGTTTATTGCTGCGTTACTTAGCCATGCTGAGGAAACAGGGCAAGGCAGCACAATCGGTGAGGGTGGTTTTGGCAGCAATTGGGGTATTCGCTCGGTTAGACAGATTAGAGGATTGGACTAGGTCATGGATAGTTGGGCGAGTTTTGAAAGGTTGGGGTAGAGGGGAAGTCCCTTCTAGGGACAGGAGGTGGCCAGTGACTATGGGTATTTTAAGAATGTTGCTGAAGGCTTTAAACAGGGTGTGTAGAAGTTCGGAAGAATATGTGATGTGGGGGACGGCTAGTGTATGGATGTATCGGGGAGCCTTCTGGATGCCTGAGTTATTGGGTTCATTGGTGTGGGATGATGTGCTTATATTGCCAAGGGCAGTACACATCAAGCTTAGATCATCAAAAACTGAAGAAGGGAAAGGGACATCTGTAGTTTTGGGGTAATTTGGGTCAGGATGGATGTGTCCAGTGGCATGGGGAAAGCGGCTGTGGGCTGCTAAAGAGGGCAGAACACAAGGACTAGTTTTTACATCAGTAGGTGGCAGAACCTTAACAGGTGAGCAATTGAATCTGATTATGAGAAGGGCTCTTCTCAATGTGGGTTTGGAAGGGGATAAGTTTTCTACTCATTCGTTTAGGATGGGTAGGACATCTAATCTAGCGAAGGGAGGCAGTAAGATTGACATCATTAAGAGGGTGGGGAGGTGGTCTTCTAATGCATTTTTGACTTATATTAGATAAGTTTGGTGGATTTATTTTGTGGTTAATTTTTTTATTTTATTTCAGGGGACAGGATTGTCATTTTACATAATTCATTCATGTACTGGGCAGCTAGGCGAACTGCAGTTAGAAGCAATGGCATGAATTTGGGCTTGTAACGTTTCGGATTGAAGGTTACCTGGCATGGTATTAGAGGTTTGGTTCGGAGCCGGATACTCCAGGTATTTACCATGTTGCAAATTCTTTGGGGATTGCCACAAATTTTGGTGATTCATTTAGGGGGGAATGATTTGGGTAAGATTCCGAAGAAGCTGTTAGTTTATAATATTTGTGAAGCTTGCTTAGCATTAAAGATACTTTATCATTCAGTTTGCTTGGTTTGGTCTGAGATTATTCTCAGGTTAGTTTGGAGGGAGGCAAATAAATTTTCTGTGATTGAGAGGCCTAGGAGGTATGTTAATTTTATGTTGGCAAAACAGTTGAATGGAATGGGGGTGCACACTATCAGGCATGTTGAGTTTGAGGATAGGGATTCAATGTGGTATACGGCAGATGGGGTTCACCTTAGCAAATATGGTCTGGATTTGTTTAATTTAAATTTGGGGTTATTTTTCGAGGGACTAAATTAGTGGGATTATGGTGTGAGGGGGACAGCCCTGGGATGCTAGAGGGCAGAGAAGAGGGATAGACTTGCCCCTTTTCTGTTCCCCCCTCTGGCAGATAGTTCGTGGAAGGATTTGAAGTGCAAAAGTTTGAAGGTGGAGGTGTTTGAATTGATGGTTTGGATTGGTGATGAAATGCTGAAGGTGAAATGGAACACTGCCTTGTTAGTGCAATCATAAGTGAGCAAGTGGGGGACGCTGCTTATCCAAGGGTGAGCGGTTACACTGCCCTTAGCTTTATGTATTTCATGTTCATTTACAAGATGTTTCATTTACAAGGATTTGATTTGGTATTGTGTTCAATAAGGTTTCATGTTTCCATTTATGTATTCAATAAAAGTCGTCAAAGGTCTTTGGGTGTTTCTGTATTTATTAAAGTGGAGCATGACAAATGAAGTTTGAAATTCAAATGTCTGACATTATTTAGTGACCTCAATCTTCAGTGATTTACCCAAAACTATAAATTGCATGAGGAACAGATCAAAAATATGAAGCATAAAATCTGGACTTTCTACAAACATCTGGGCAAATGAGTGGTATGACCATGGCCCAGTCAAGAAGTCAGAGGCATACATTCTCAATACTTTTCTAAATTTTAACACTGCCTGAATCTAGCTGTTTCCTCTCTTGGCTACATCCTTATTTCTATTGTCTATCTTTGCTGTTTCTTATGCTTATTTTAATGACATTTTTAAAATGCTTTTACTAACTTAGTTGTAAGCACAAGAAAAATCTCAGTTTAGGACAACCTCTCAACACGTGTTTCTAAAACGTTCAAGACGTCATAGAATTCAAGCATTTGAATCTAATTTTGGCCATAGTGAAATATATCAAGATATAATAGCGGCTCAGTTTACTTGCAGAATTCTACAATACTGTAATGAAGCTATTAGGATTCCCGAGAGATGGCTGCAAACAGTTAATCACCCAAATTATTTTAGTAGAGCCAGCTTTCCCAGCACGTAAATAACCTTTTACTCAAACCTCTAAACACCACAGTGCAGACTTAAAGGATTTAGGTGGCAAGAAAACACAGCAGCTGAAGTATGCAAACACACCGTTTGTAAAAGACAAAATGAATATTGCTAACTAATGTCAATATGTCACCATTCAGTTCTTGAATATGTGTGTCACCTCTTGATATAGCCACATTTACAGGTACATCAGATGGCAATCATAGAAGACGGCTTTGCTAACTACATCTTGCTTTCAGGAATATTTGGGTGGTGTGTGATCTCTAAGAGAAACAGATCTGGACAAAGTCAAATGTAATGGCAAAGGCACAAAATCAGGGAAAGAAATTAAACATTGTTATTATAAACTCAGAAAGTTGTTAGAATAACATATTTTATATTAGCATGCATTTTCTGAAAGATATGATATCTGAAAATCAAAAGTGTATCATTATTTAGTGATTTCAGTCCTTAATGATTTGCCAGAAAACCACACATTTTATTTGACTGAAATTATGAGGTAAAAAATCAGGACTATATGTGAAACTCTGGTCATTTAAGAGGTATGTGTGAGGTCCAAGTGATACACCAGCTATCAGAATACCAGAGTGCTCATTATGAACACAGCTGACAGAATTGCATAAATAAATGGGTGGCCATTACCTGCAGGACAGATAATTGGGACCTGTATGATATATGGTGTGAGGTGTGTGGGTGGAGGGAATCACTTAATCACCAAGGCATTGCACGACATTTTAAATTACATCAGGTGTCTTGTGCTAGGAACACAAGATCAACAGGGCCTGGATTACTATTATATATAAGAGGGACTGGTGCACACTTCTAATTGGAACAGTAGTTTTCAGCACGTACAGCTTGTGTGCATTGTGTACAGTGTTTTGTGATACAGAGCATGCATATTAGGAAGAATTTGTGAATAAATATTCACTACTCATATTTGTATTGTAAGTAATAAATATTATAAATGACTGTGGGTTCCATATGCACATATGTGGCAGGCATTCATCGTATGCACCACTCTCCAATGGATGGGATTTATGACAGATGGCTCACATTTGCAGTATGCCTACAACCAAGCCTTTTTGCATCTGTGTACTCATGCAGATCTTTAAGGAACATCCAGATGTGCAACCATGTATATCTCTAACCATATCCGGCTGCCTCCAAATTTATATGACAAGAAATGTGGATAACATGGTTCTAGATTCAAATGTGGTATGTCTCTTCATTGTGATTTTCAGTAAACATCAGTCGAACCGATTCAAATGAATGTGTTAAAAGCACAACAGTGAGGAAAGTGGGCTTCCTGTGCAGGGGTATATGCCCATAGTCTGAATAACCTACGTTTCAGAATGCAAAACCTTGAGTTAAGGCAAAAACAACATGCTCTGGAACTCTTTCAAAGAAATGCACTTGAATAATCAACTTTCAAAAATGTGAATTTCTGATATAACATAAAACCTTTAAAATGTGTGTTGTAATAAAAGAAATAAAAAAACGCTGTCCCTGCTTCCAATACACAACCAACTAGATGCCAGTGTAATTTATTAGTTAGACAGCAGTATCATTAAAAAGACAAGTTTAGCTTTAACCAATGACACAATATCAAAGAAAGTTGCAGAATCGGAGAGATCTTTCGATGACTGCATTGTTTTGTCAAATAGTGAAACAGAGCCGTGGTAGATAACTACTAGTTTTAGCAAGCTGCTACTCAAAATTATTACATTATGTACTATGAAATACACACCGATTAGATGGGGTAAGTGAAGAGTTTCTACATCTGACATCATCAAAATCATTTTTGTATTCCCAGTACGACAATGCCCATGGCTACAGAAAAGTCTACAGTCCATCCCTGCACCCCTCAACTACCAGAATCCCCACAAAAAAATGTGAAGGCATGCCTACTTTGGATTTCTGTGGTTAAACTACATAAAAGATTTAAAAAATGTAAAAAGGCTAAAAGACAAAACTGCTACAAATGTGGTGAAGTGTTCCTTTCATTCCATGTCACAACCACAGAAATAAAGAAGGAATGAGGTACCTATTTTTCTGCAGTTTAGAACCAGAGAATAACTGCTAAATGTGATTATGTCCTTTCATCTATCAAAGAAAAATTCCCTTGAAATAAGTCCCTCTACCAGCATCAGAAATGCCTTAGTAAAGGAAACTTCTCTGCATCTATTTAGAAGTGAAATAACCTTTTAAACCAATAATTCCTTCAACATATCACAGCATTTTTATTCTTGCATTACAAAAAAGAAAGACTATATTAAGTGGAATCAATAATACAACAGCATCAGTGCAGATTTTGCAAATTTTCTATCATTCTGATTTCATTAGAGACAGGAAAAGCATTCTATTTGCAAATTGCAGTGCCCTTCTGTTCCATATCCCCATTGCACCTTTATACTCGCTACAACCCCCACCATAATCCACACTCTGAGAAATAAGATCTATCGATACTAAACAATTGTTTTTTGCTTTCCTAGATTCCAAACAAATAGACTGCCAGAGACAGGGCTGTCAGGGAGCATTAGGTATAATGAAAACAGCATGCTTTCTTCGTAATCTCGTTGCTCAGCTCCTGTTTAAGGGGTACAGCTTTATCAGTTTTTATTTTCTGTAATATTCATCATTCTGTTTTATTTATGGGGGCTGGTTCTTGGGAAGCTAATATCTGATGCCTTGTGAATAAAACATAAGGCCCTTATGTGAGTTATCTTTCTTGAGCTGGTTACTCCAAAGCCCTATTTCCTAGCATTTTGCCTCATCCTAACCTCTTCAAACTTAAAAGCAGTAACAGAAACAATTATTTTGGATATTATTTTTCTTTCTCTGAGCAATCTGTTACAGAAGGGTTACCACAGTCTCTAACTGTAATCTGGATGTTATTGGCTAGCTGAATGGAAGCGGGACTACTACCCCGCAGAATTCTGTTTGGGGGTTAGTAGGAATGTCAACAGAAACAAAAGTCTGTATCATGTCACTTTTTTCTGTCCTGGGCACGCTCAACACTGCTGATGCCCTTTGCTGTACCACTTCCTCTACATAAGGATCAGGCATTGCAATGAGTACCACTATGCTATAAACCATTTAGTTTACGTGGCCACATTTTCTGCTAGTACCTTAGTTCACAGTGACCACCCACACCATCTCAGTTCATCTCTTGCATCTTCCAGTGTTTTGGCAAGATGCACATTATGACAGTGGGAGAATGTCTAGCTCTTTAGTGCAAAATATAAAGCCAGCTGTGTAGTCTGGGGTTTCATTACCTCACTCACTTATTATTTACTGTATGAGTCAGACTTTTAATCAAATCAGTTAATCAGACAGTACTCACAAGTTGCCCCAGAAAAGGGGTAAATGCCTTATGGTATAACTGGTTAATAAATTAATAAAATATATGCAACATGATTAAATAAAGCCGAATAAGGTATATCTATATTATAATATTATCTCACCAGAAGAATCAGAATAAAGGCAAGTAGTAGCTGAACCTTACTACCCTTGTGTTATATGCTGCTTTGTATTACCTATGTACTGTTTACACTGTCTGTGCTATAATTCATAGTTTAAGGGATGTTTGCATGTTGCCATGGAACAGCACAGTAAGGATATACAAATAACTACGTAAATAATAAATAAAGTCAAGTGCATTAAAATGTATAATGTTTGCCAGTATTTGTAACTTCAGTATATTATAGATAAGCTTCCATACCTTAAATGACTATCTGCTGGAGTAAAGACACAGTCACATTGTGTATGTTTCTGGCCATGGTGCCGACTGCCGAGGTGTAGGGATGAGACAGATAAAACTAGTGGATTAGTTGAAATGAAAATGATGTGTGTTCTTGAGACCGGTCTCATTATTGGGGGGGCAGTTTTCCATTGTACATTCTGTTCCAGAATACACAAGTGAGAGGGGAATGTATAGCTGAGGTGCAGGGAGTGATCGCAAAAGGATGCAGACAGGAGTCAGTTGTTTGAACTTGAAATACACCCTACACAATATTTTTATGATACTACCTAGAGGACATCAAGACACTTTCCCAAAATCCCCCTTAACTGCCTAATTGAATAGCCACACAAAGTACACTCTCCCCAACAGTGTCTGCTTCAGAAACAGTGTCAAAGCAGCACAGAACCTGGTTGAATGCAGTGAGGCAGATTAAAGTAAATCATGTTCCTCACCATGTGTACGAAAAGTAGTTATTTTCTTTCACTCTTATACTCTACAATTACATTTCTGCATTCTTTCATCAATTTTTCCATCTAAAACATTTCAATTATGCGCTTTTATTCATACTTTGCTAGTTGTTCTGCATAAATTCCCATAATCTGTGCATAGGTTGATAGGTGTGTATTAGGCTAATGGCCCTAGACCCTATATAAGCCTAGCCCAAGAAGATTCCCTGGCATCATGCAGGCCAAAGTTAGTTCTCAGTGCCTCTGTCAAGCAAGGCCACTGAAGTGATCCCCGAGGTGAACTTCCTATTGCCCACCTACTCGTCAAGATCTCTCTTAAAGAGGGTCAGTGAAGTGCTCTGCTTGACGTGAATGGAAAGTTTGTTCCAGAGTATGGGACATCTCTGGGTTAGGAACTTGTCCCTCCAGCATGTTCTGTTTATTGTGGTAATGAGGTTAAGGACCCTGGAGTGTGTGGCATGGAGGGATTGGGATTTCTTTAGGTGTAGCATATCTAGCAGCACTGGGTCAGACATGGATTTTTAGGTCAAGCAGAGATTGCTTCTAAGTAGGCGATAAGAGACAGAGTACAGTTGATGTTTTTGGGTCTGTCCATATACGGCATCTGTCTAAGGCCTACGATCCTCTTAGTGCGGTATTTTTGTGGCCTTTCCAGTTGTTGTAGGTGTCTAGTGAGGTACATACCAAATGGAACATTGTATTCTATAATAGATGTTACAGTACTATTCTCAAGAACTGCAATGCATCTGCAGTTAGTTTTCTGTCTAACTCCATCTCAGCAACAAGTGCAAGTCCCAGAGCTTAAACCAATTCTCAATAGCTCCTGTCCCACCTTCATTAGATTATTTTAGTTATTCATATAGATATCACTAGCCTGGCTTTATTTATTACACGTGGGCAGCAAAGTTGGGTCCAACAGTTGTAACGTAACCTTACTACGATGGATATGCTGCAGTGATATCACCCTCTTTTTCCTTCTTTTAAATGACTTTGGCTAAGTTTAGCTCACAAGTGCTAGAGAAAGGCATGCATTCTGCAAATGAACAGGAATGGTTAGGCAATTACTGATAATAACCTCCAGTAGTTTGTCAATAATCAAATGAGACTCGGCTCTTCCTATGTCACAATGTGCCAAATCATGAATCGTAGATTACGCAGGATGAGAAAACCAACAGCATCTATTATGACAATGCACAGGATTGTATTCTGACCTGTTGACACAGGGAAGTGGCTCCAATCCAACATCCAGGGTGCAAATGGGAAGTCTGAGGAGCCAGAAGCCAGTTATCTTTAATCAGTGCATGTGTGTGTGTGTGTGTGCGTGTGTGAGTGTGTTTGTGTGTGTGTGTTGGGGAGCATTAGTGATGAAGATTTCCATTTTTGTACAACCTAACTTCTACTGATGAGTAGACATTGGCACCACAAAAAAAGTTTTGGGTAGACAAGTAACTAAATATACTTGACTATGGATGTTGTGTCACTGTACATTACACATTTCAAGAGGTAAAATGAACAGAAGTTAACAGTAAAAGCTCCCCAACTACATTGGGATGATATATATGCTCACTACCATCCCACTGTCACTCCTTTCCTCTCTGTGGTGCAATTAACAGGGAATAACTGAATCTAACAGTGAGCAAAGAGTGGGAGACTGGATTTATTGAAGTTAGCAGGCTGAAGGTAATAAAACATATTCCTACTATTTAGAAATACAAAAAAAAGTTAGTGTGTACAGAAAACTCATACATAGACAGTTCAGGAAAATACATAAAAAGAGGAAAAACACACACACACACACACACACATACACACACACACACACATACACACACACACACACACACACATATATATATATATATATATATATATATATATATATATATATATATATTTATACATACAAATCTCAGCGCAGCCCAAGAAAACAGCGTATTTTTTCAATTTGTATCTTTATTCTCTATATACAATTCTGCATTTACATATTTTTAGGAGATAGCATACTTCCAAAAAATGTCACTGTACTTTTTGTCAGTCTGTTTACTTGAAGGCATAAAAAATGCTGTCTTACAAATTTAATCTGTGACAAATTTATAGAGATCACACTGCATCTTGAATTTTATCCTCCAAGCACTAAAAACACTTTTGTAATGCTTTTTTTCCACATAACTATATGTTTTTTAGATGAATCAGTTTTACAAAAAGGCAAAATACGTGTTTTGTAACTACAGGCAAGCAAGAATGAAGAAGAGAGGAGCGTTCTTCAAACGCACCATGTCTGGGAGTCATGCATAAGTGGGACAGAAAGAATGCTGCTTTGGACTCCAAAAAAAAAAAAATGCAGAAAAATTCATCCATTTGTCTATCTTATCTATCTAGCCAGCTCCATGGTGTAGTGATAAAACCTTGTTAACACAATAGCCCATCCAATTCAGTTAGCCTTTCAGGTGACTTCAGGGGGATGATGGAAGTGAGAGGCAGCTACTGGCTCATTCATTCTGGTGGGAGGGAGACGGCTCTACTTATCACATGGATTTGACAGCTGCCAGGAGAACTAAGTCTTAGAACTAGTGGAGTCCAAGCCTACTGAGTCCATGCACTCTGAGTACATTCGTACTTGAATGCTTGGGGCAATTAAACCTGAAAAGGCTCACTTCCCTTCATTAGAAACTTGCAGCAAAGCTCAGAAGAGCTGTCAAGGGATGTTTCCCAGGGAAAGGGTAGGCCACCCCACAGAACCTGCAAGCTGGCTTACTCCTGGCCACCCAGTTCTTACTGGGAAATGGAGGGTGGATTGGAATTCCTAGGCAATAGCAAAGCAAGAGTGGGGCGAAGGGGACAGCTGTCCAAGAGCAAGTTGGTAGGGGTACAATCAAGAGATTCTAATCAGTCAGCACTGCAATTAATGATATGAATGTTGATAGTGGATTTGTGATGCAGTACTTTATGTCTAGTATCAGATGCATCACGGATTTTGCTGTAGTTTTGAAAATAAATAGCTTTTTGGAGAACAGACCTTGTCAACTGCAGAAAGGACCATGGATTTTGTTCTCCTCAATTTAAGTTGAGGGGCACAGAATGAAAAGAAAAGAGAATGCCAGTAAGGGGATGGAACACAGCCTTTTCTTTTTGCTTCTCAAGGGGTGCCAGATCAGGAGAATGCACCATCTGCTGAATGAGGAAACTAATGTTCTGTTCTTAGGCAAGAAAGAATGGGTTATAGGACTCTTGCCAAGCCCAGGAATGCCTGGGCTTCTATCCCCATGGAAAAAAATGGGATAATTAGGTACAGGTAGAAGAGCCATTTGTGTGGGGTCCTATGTATATACATAATAAATCATGAGGCTGACACATTTTTTGGTAAGTAAAATTTGAGTTTCAAGATTTTTTCATCTTTTATTATTAGCATGTCTAACAAATTCTAATAAATATATTACATAACACAACCGAAGATAGTCAACTTTGATCTGACACAAATAGCAAAGCTGTTTAATAGCTATGAGAATTATGTGATAATTAAATATTAAGAGAAACCAATTTCAAATGACTTGCTACTAAATAAAGCAGGAGAGTATTAGACAGTGGGGTAAAATCTGACTTAGCACAGAACTTCTGTCTTTAGAGACTACTGTAAGGTAAACCTAATCTATGTAACTGATGACCCAATAAAATGTAAGTGTTCTCATTTCCTCCATGATCCACAATGCATGATGCCACATTGGTGAATACATTCTATGCCCACCTCAAAGCATGCACCTAGATATCTGTCCTCATGAGATGTAAATACAATGTCAAATTCATGAATTAACATTTATGATGGAAACCTAGTGAAAACAAATTATACAAATGCAAGGAAAAAAAATAATAGTCCATAAAAGCAAACTTAACACCCCATCATCTAGAGATTAACTCAGAAAGATCAACAAAGAACTCAGAAGCAAAATCTAATCCTCCAAAAGTAAGTGCAAATTGAGAATTGTTACTTCTGCTATGGACAACCACAAAGTCTTTTTCACCTATGTCAGATACTTTAGAGGTAATGCTCAGAGCTAATACACAGCACTGCCTTGTCCACTGAGGACATAACCAATATATTAGTGGACAAATACAGCTCTAACTTCCCTTCCCTATGTCCCACTAACTTCCCCTAACTTATTTGCACAAGCACATCATCCCTTGTGATCACCTTAGAGCTCATGCTCACTTCAAGATATTTGTTAGCATCAGTGGTGCAGCAGGCAGCATATTCACATTTGGTGCACAAGACTGTGAGTTCTATTCCCACACCAGGTAGAGTGACTGCTGACACTGCAGTGGAGTATATGAGGGTGTTGCAGTCTTGAGTATGTCTTCATTTAGATGAGACACTAAACATCTGCTTGCGCTGATGGTAGTTCAGGTGAATGTAAAAAATCCAATGGCACCTATCAAAAAGAAAAGGGGAAGTTCCTTGATCCCCAGGTGAAAATTCCTGTACTAGTATAATTACCACCTCAGGTCTCCCCTGAAAACCAGCTACTAGTAATGAGACTAACCCAGTTAACAAAGGTTAAAAAAATATATATAAAATAAATAAAGGCCAAAAACACTTGCTCCATGAGTCCTGATAATGTGCCAGGTTGTCTTGTGAGACACAAGCCAGTTTAGGTTTGTTAAAAGACCGATCCTACTTGGGCAAATCAAGTCTTATTGCATAACTGGACGTGACCAAAACCTTTGATAGCATCTCACATTCTGGCATTATCAAATTAAATGTAAATCCTTATGTTACCCGCTGGACAGCAAACTGATTAATTTACAGAACCCAATCTATTAGTGTAGGCATCAAGTTCACTTCAGAATAAATAGTTACTAGTGTTGTCCTCCAGGACTGGTCCTATGACCACTTCTCATTCATATTTACTTCCCTTATGTCAAGGCTAACATCAAGGTCATATTGCTGACCAAGTATTTATTTATTTAACATTTGTTGACCAGGTTGGTCTGACTGAGCTAGTGGCTCATTTTCAGCAGAGACCCGGGGAGAAAAGCTCCACAGTAAGATACAATGATATGTTAGCTTACCATGATTAGGTAATAACATTTAAATAAACATACATTTTAAAGAATTTTACTTACTCAAGCAAACAGGCAATTACATGACTGGAAATTACAAGACATTTATGCATACTTGTAAGGTCAAGTGGTGATTATAGAGAGACAGATGGACTTATAGGGAGAGATAGAACTTAGGCCATAAGGAAGAAGACAGGTCATGGTGGATATGTGCAGTGGCAAGTCCAGTTTTTCTTAAAATATTCACGAGTGGCAGCTTTGAATTGTTTAGGGTGATATAGTGACCTGATTTCAAGGGGGAGTTTATTCCAGTAAGCTGCAGGGTTGTAACTGTAGAGCAAGTGGCCCACTTTGTATTTAGGTTTAGAAATATGGAGCAAGTCTTGATCAGAGCTACGAAGGGATCTAGCAGGAGAGTACTTGGTTAAGAGGGATGTTAGGCTAGGACAAAAGGATGGCACATTAAGTATGGAGTGGACTAGTTGAAGTTGTTGTAGTTTGAGAAGATGGGGGAATTCTAGCCATTCTAGTTGCTTAAGAGATAAGCAATGATGCGTCTTATAGGTTTGGTTTGCTGAAAATCTAGCAACCTTGTTGTAGGTGGTTTCTAGTTTGGTGAGGAGAGTAGAGTTTAGATTTGTAAATACTTGGCAGCTGTATAGTAGGGTGGGAAGAAGAAAAGCATGACAGAGTTATTTTGGCCCTAATAGTAAGGAATTTCTTGTTTCGGTACAGATGTCTGAGTTTCTGATTTATTTTATTCATTTATTTATTTATTTATTTATTTTATTTATTTAACATCTATTGACCGGGAATGTCCGACTAGGTTCCACAGAGCCTGTTTTCAGCGGAGGCCCGGGGAGAAATGCTCCAGGAGAAATGCTGATGTGTCTTTTTTACGCAATTAGTAATGTGAATATCAAATTTAAGCTGATCGTCTATAGTGACACCCAATAGTTTTGAACTGGGTTCTGTTGAGATGATTGTCTTGTCACAGGATTGGATGGTGAAAGTGTATTTGAGGTTAGAGAGGCTCTTGGGGAGAAAGAGGAGAAGCTTAGGTTTCTTTGGATTGAGAATTAACTTATCACTGAGCCATGCCTCTATAGAGTTGAATATTGCTTGAGTTGAAGAGAGAAGGTCGGATGGGTTGTCAGCAGTTGTGATGACAGTGGAGTCATCAGCATACTGCACAAGTGATGAGTGGGGGCATGAGGAGTGTAATTGTTTGGTAAATATATTACAGAGTAAAGGCCCAAGGATGGATCCTTGGGGGGCACCCATCTCCACTGAGAGAAGGGGGGATTGTGCAGAGAGCCGTTTAACTGATTGTTGGCAGTGAGTGAGGTAGCTTGTAAACCAAGATAATGTCTGAGCAGAGAAATTAAGGCTTGTTAGTTTGGAGAGGAAAAGTGGATGGGAGACAGTGTCAAAGGCTTTGGAGAGATCCAGGAACAGGGTAGAGACTAGTTTATTATTTCCACGGCCAAGTGATAATTTACAAATGATGTTAGTGCAGTTATGGTACTGTGTTTGGGACGGAAGCCATGTTGAGTATGAGTTAGTAAGTTTTCCTGAAGTAAGTATTGTATAACCTTGTTATGGATACATTTTTCTAATATTTTGGAGAGAGGAGATAGTATGGCAATTGGTCTAAAGTTTGTTATATCAGAGGAGTTTCTACCTTTGTGAATAGGTAAGGTATAGAAGGTTTTCCATATGGAGAGGACATAGGATTCAGAGATAGAGTGATTAACTAGGATAGATACTGGGTAGGCCAGTGGTTCTGCTGCAATTTGTAGAAAGTAGGAAGGAAGCTTGTCAAGTGAAGGGGAGCAAGGTTTAAGTTTAGATAGAAGGGATTTAATGTAAGAAGTTGGCACTGTTTTGAGGGAGAAAATCTCTTGGGTTTTAGGAAGTAAGGAAGAATGAGAGGATTTGTAGGAGCTGTTGATTGTTGGGAGTGAATTTACTAGAGAGGATATTGATTCAATGAAGTGATGATTAAAGATGATAGCTGTTTCCTCAAGTGTTTTGTTTGGGCAAGGGTTTGGAAAGGATGGGTTTCCAGGGTATAGTATGTGGTTGATTGAGTTCCAAAATGTTTTAGAGTTGGATTTAAGGGTATTAGGTGGGTTAGTATAAAAGTTATTTTTATCCCTGTTGATGTGTTTTTTGGCTTGGCTTCTAAGTTGTTTGTAGGTCTGTAGTAGAGAGGGTGTCTGGGATGTTAACCAGAGTTTCCATATTCTATCCCTAGTTTTCATGAGGGCACGAATAGTTTTAGTACACTAGGGAGCATCTTTGGGTTTAATTCTGATTACACAGAGAGGGGCTTGGGAGTCGAGGATGTTAAGAAAGGTAGAGTTGAATGCATGAACAGCATAGTCTAGGGGGAGAGTAGTAAGGTGAGACCAGTTAATTCCTGAGAGTTGGAGAATGAAGGAATCCGGGGAAAAGGCTGATAGTTTATGGGTGGTAATATACTTGTGGAGTTTAGGGGAGTGTTGAGTATGTCTTATTACTGTTATAGGATAGTGGTCACTTAGGTCATTAGGAAGGGTCTGAGAGTTATGGTAGTTTTTGGGGTGCAGAATCCAGTCAAGGAGGGAGCTTGGGAGGTGTGGTTTGTTGATATGAGTAGGGGAAGTGATTAGTTGCTTAAATCCGTGTAAGTTAAAAAGGAGGTTGAGTTTGGAGTGTGAGCCAATCAATATTTACATCACCCATCAAGATGGTTTCATTTTGTATACTGCATGTAAGGTGGGATAGGATGTTTTCTAGTATGGTTATATTGTCACCTGGGGGGATATAGATTGCTACAATGGTAATGGTAGTGAAATTATTGAGTTTAAGGTTGGCTAGTTGAAGTTCAGCAGATGGGAAGGAGGGAGTAGGTTTTTCTGGACTCACTAGAGTAAGGTAGTTGGAGTAAAGAATAGCTACTCCACCACCCTTTTTCTTTTGCCTATCAAGCCTGAGTATGCTGTAGCCAGGAGGAATGAGATCCCTGTCCAGGTTATAAGGTTTAAGCCAAGTTTCAGTTAATGTAACAATGTCTGGTGAGTAGTTAGTTAGCCAGGCATGGAATTCATGGACCTTGTTGACTATGCTTCATAGGTTTATGGAGTAGAAAGTTATCTGACTTCTGGGGGTTTGGAGATGGGTAGAATTTATTGAGTTTAAATAATTTATCAGGGTGGGGGACTGGGGGCCAGGGCTGAGGTGGATATCGCCTGACAGGAGTAGGCGTTTAGAGAGGAATGGTAGTTTGATTATAGGAAGCATTCTCATATATTTAGAGTGGGTTTCTAGTAAGGGAAACAGGAAGAGGGGTGGTAAGAGGGAAGATATAAGGGCAGATAGTGAGATGTTGTAGGGATTTAGTTTTGACCTTAGTTTTATCATTTGTGTGAAGGAAGTGAGGGGAGGGGAGTTGTGAGTGATAGGAGGTGAGAGAGTAAAGGATCAGTAATACTGATATTAGGAGTATGGATTGTATTTTGATATACTTTCTCTATATTGGAGTAGACTGAGTGGGAGAGAAGAGCAAGAGTGGGTAGGCTATAACGTGAGGTAGGGGTAAGAGTAGATAGATCAGGAGAGGGTTTGTGGATGAGTAGTACAGGAAGAGGGAGATGAGGTTAATGGTACTGGATGAATGGGGTGGGACTTTAGGAAGGGGAGGTAGCTACAGGTGTTTGGAGGGTGTGGTTAAATCAGGAAGTAGATACGGTGTGGTTTATGTGGACAGGTATAAAGGAAATTATATGGGGGGAGGGTGAGGAGCGAAGTGAGCCCGAGCATAGCAAGGGCAAACGGAGCAGGGCTCTGACAGAAACAGAGGAAAAGCCCCTAAAAAACAATCAGTGAGTATAACACAAATTGTAGGGCAAGGTATTTATCCAATTTAGGGAGGTAGGTAACAGTCCTGTCCTTGCAAGCCTGAATTTACAAGGAGTGAGATATAATCTGCTGCAAGTTTAGAGAAACAGGGATTGAAAATACATCACACTAGATAACTATCGATGCAGAGATTAGGGATAGGATAACTCACTAATTAAAGGTGGGCCAGGGGTAGGGAGGCTAAATGAATGTGATATCGTGCTCACTACAGCTGCCCTGTACCAGCAATAGGCTTTAGTTTAGGTAACATTGACTTTTACAGTAGATTAGGAAGAATAAGTATTATCCATACATTGTAGTTTTAAATATGATGGTGATGTTGTCCGTATGACTCTTTAGCCATACTCTTAAACCGCTTCTTTTTTCCCCGACTGGCACTACAAGTGGGTTAAACAAGGGGTCGAGGAGTAGTTGTAGTTTTAAACAGGATGGTGATGTTGTCCGTATGACTCTTTGGCTGTACTCTTAAATGGCTCCTTTTTTCCCCGACTGGAACTACAAGTGGGTTAACCAAGGGGTTGAGGGGTAAGTTTGGGCCAGTATTCACAAGTGGGCACGTTATCACAAAAACCCATCAGGCAGGGGAAGGACTTGAGAGAACTAAGAGTTTTAAAAGTTATGTAGATACCTATAAATTTGGAGCTATCATTAACTCCATATCAGACTTCCCAACTCTTCATGACTGATCAAAAATACAGATACTATGTTAAAGGGGAATAAGAAGGTTTAAAACGTACAATGTACATAATAAATACTACAGGTATAAACTGTGTTTGGCTGTGGCCATTTTGGAATTAATGACATTTGTATTTCTTTATAAGGTGCTCAGTAAGAGTTTTTCTTAATGTGTCAGCATCTTCTTGTTTTCTGATTTGGGATAGAGAATTCTAGGTTGCTGATGTAAGCTTTGAAAATGTTTAAGACTATTGCTGACTGATTCGGGAGCCTTTAAAAAAGTTTCTTTCCTAAATATTGTAGATCAAGTACATCCTCAGCTGGTTTCTGCAAGCAATCTTCTTCTTCTTCCGGCTCTGCAAGCAGTGCAGATTTATAAATAATGTTTCATCCTCTTATTTTGACCACTTGTGCTAAATCCCTCCCTTGCACCTCATACTATTAAGAATTTCAGACTTCAAGAAGAAATATCTCAGCATAGCCATGGAACTGTAGATTTAAGAAGTAAATACATAACATTAATAAAAATAGAGTTCAAAGCCTTCTAATCCTTTTGTGATAGTACACCTCCCCCCAGCATTATTTCCTTATCACTGCGTATTCTGCATCAGCTGCTAAAAGCCAGAGCCATCATAGAGTTCCCATCAGTATTGCAGTGGACAATGATTTTATTTAAGGCTATTCCTAGTACCAGAAAAGGATGTCTCTTGAAGGTACATTATAGGCATCTCCCAGACTAAACAATGTCCTGACTGAAAAAAGAAATCAAAATGCTTACCACGTGCCCTTTCTCTCTGCTTACACAGGCTGTCCAGATGATAACCCTGAAAAAGAAAGATGCCTATTTCCATATCCTTACTGACCAAGAATGCAGCCAGTTCCCCATATTTGTAGTAGGGTTAAAACACTTTCAGTTTAACTCCTTGCATCTGGCGCCCTGTGCCCAGAGAATGTCATATACTCAGCTCTGGCCTTTGCTTATTTTAAATGACAGCAGTCCATATTTTTCTGAATCTGGAAGACTATCTACTTCAAGAAAAATCCAACAGCAGATTCACAGCTTTCTGAACAACATTATTCACGGTATGACCAATCTAGAAATTTCCCCTAAATACTCACTAATGTAGCCTGATGTCCAGAGTCACCTAGGCCTTTTTGGGAGAGTACTGGACACCATATTGTGCAGACTGTTCTTTCCACAGGAAAAACTCTAAATGCTGTACTTGTTATTTACCCATATAGTGCAGAGAATATATTACACCAAAGTCCTTCTGGAAGGATCTGGATTACATGTATGCTTCTATCATTATGGACCATTAACTAGACTACATGCTTGAAAAAATTCAGTGGTACCTCAAAAATATTTGGAAGCAACACCAGCATTCTCCTTACAAAACCCTAAACATTGATTCTCACAATCAAAAGGGAGTTCAATATGTATTTGAAAAAAAAAAAGGGAGTTCAGTGGTAGACTTAACAAGTGTAGGCCAACGAAGGGATTCTTGCTGATGCCGTCATTACTACCACTGCCTAATATAGAAGGCCTTAAATTATGCTTGGGGAGCTCATATAGGCCCAATGCAAGGCTAAAGCAAGTGGGACACAGACCAAATAAATATCAAGGAAATGCTGGCACTAATCTACCCCTACATATTTTTAAAGCAAGCTGGAAGCAAGGGGCCCTGGAAGTGGCAACAGACTATACTACTGATGTGGGAGATGCATAAACAAGCTAGAAGGGTTCATTCCTATCTGATGCTGCTCTGCAGACTGGATATGCTGACAACTGGCTCCATGATATTTTGGTTTAATAAAAAGAGTAGGGCAAGGCTACTTAATTTAGTAAATTTCTTCAAAAGAATTATATAGGCAGTGAAGAGAGGCCACTCAGTCCACATAGTTGGACCTAGCCTAAGCTTTTTACAGTATACTCCATGTTGGCATTGCAAGTAAGTTAAAAGACCTAATGGTAGACTCTTATTGGTAAAATGGGCTGCAAATTGGCAGAAAGGTAAAACTTATATAATTAATATGATCAATGCCATTTCAGAAAACAAGAAAGTGATATGTGAATTCAATTGGGTCTTAGCAATGTGACCTGCTCCTACTTGTAATTTATTTTTTGACCTTCATACCATAAACTCTAATCTATGGCTAACCAAACTTGCTGATGACTGTCATCCAATTTCTCCCAAACACATAATCACTAGATCTAATCCATACAAATGAGGGGAGAACAGAGAAAGGACTTACAGTGGATGTAAAACATAGTATTGTCACATTTGGCAAACACTCTTCACCTACAACTTGAAGTATTACCAGAACCCTAAATCAAATGGATATGGCTGTCAGGGATCTTGGCATCTGGGTTGACCAGTCCATCTCCTTTGATGATCAATTAACAACAATAGCTAGGAAATCTTTCTATAGCCCGACTGATTTCTAAATGTATGCCATCCAAGTCAAAAGACATTATCATCTCTCTATACTCAGCCCAAAATGACCCCTTCAGCATGCATGTAGCCAAGAATATCTTACAGCCAGAAAGACCCCAGAAGTTCCTAACAAAAAGTTCACCCTCATCTATTAAAACAATACCTAAAGCACATTTTTGTATACTTCTTTTTAACACCCATAGCATCTTATGCCAATCTGCCATTTCTGGGGAGAAGAATTCCTTAAAGAAATGACTTAACAATTAATATAGTCAGCATATAAAAGGGCAAGGTGTAACAAACAAAATTACTGTAAGAGTGTAAATCTAGGGTACACTGCATTTAAGACAGTGGCTTGTCACATTTCTATTTTCATGCCTACATTCATATTTTAATGAGAGACTGATATATAGTTTTTGCACAGTGCAAGACAGAAAAATGCACTATCAACTTCCATGCGTAATGCTCTGTTGGTGGGGAAATGTCTATTTTTTTTTGCTAGTAACTATAAAGATAAGAAGTCTTCATTATTTGTACATTAATATTTCTGGTACTTTTCCGTTATTAGGGCAACACTGTTAATGAGCAGTTTTGCGGTTTCGTTGATCAGCCCAACATTGGAAAACAACATTCTTTTTTTTTTTTTGTTTGACAATAACAATTATAGACTTATTTTACTTCAGCAAATGTATATCAGTTCACATTCACTTATTCTGCGATTGTCTTGTGTTAATAGTATTAATATTTTAAAAGTGTCCATGATTTGCTTTGGATTTGTCCATGATTCTGTTGAAATGTGTCCCTGATTGATTGAGAAACATGCACTGGGCTGACATAGTGTTTTTAAACATTATGACAGCAGCACACATACGTACGAGTACGTTTCTGCCTTAACACTTCATGCTGAGAAATGACTTACGTACATTAAGTATACTATAACTACAGAGATAACAAATATGACATGATGAAATGTTGCTCCTATACACTTATAAAGTTGCCAGAATGACAGCTTGCATTAGCATGCATTTGCTGAAAGATATGACGTGTAAAAACAAACTGTCACTGTTTCATAACTTTAGTATTCAATTCAGCGCCACAAATGTTATTAGGAACAGACAGAAATATAAGGCAAAATGTGGACATTCTCTATTTCTAGGAAGTTGTGAGGCATGCCTTAAACAAAACAAAAAAAATAATAATAACTAGAAATCATCGCAAATGTACACTGCTCGGTGAAATTCTACTTCTAATATGTTGAATTTTTTGTAACATTTGAAAAAACATCTGCCTAAAAAAAGAGTAGATAACTAATTATTCCACAGAAAAGCTGCGCAGACTATGATTAATAAATAAACATCGCTACTTTCCATTTCTAATCTGTCATTTCCCAGGGAAGGTAATGTCTTCATTCAGAATCATGTAAGTGATCTTAAACTTCTGGAAGTTTGTTCTTTAAAAGGAAGAAAAAATGGAGCATGTGTTTCTGAAGAGAAACGCAGTTCAGCTTTTTCCCACCTTTAGGAAGACCATTATCTGTTTATTATAGTTAACAATATTGCCCTGATAATGGAAAAGTACCATACTTCTAAAAACAATACACCTACAAACTATAGTATAACATTAGGTGAAACCTTAGATGTTGTCATTAATACTTACGCTATAATTACTACTATTTGGCAAATACTAAATGTCATTTATATTGTTGATTATGCAGACAGACTAGATATTTCATATTTTTGCATTTTAATTTCTGAGCATTCAGAAAGTAATTTCTTGCTACCATGTAAAAGCACAAGTTTCCCAATCCCAAACAAAAGTACTGCTAATACTGTATAAATATGTAGATAGTAACATTTCCAAGAGAGGGAAAAGTCCACTGTAAACAATACTTTTTGTTGGACAAATTTCAAATGTCTCACCCTCTTAGTGAGCATTAGGGACAAAGAGGGATAGGTCTGTCTCAGGAGTCTATAAGACATTGAATAAGGGAAACTGCATCCAGTCTTTTCAGGTTGCGACATTTAAGCCAGTGATCTTCTTAGTTAGGAAACTCTAGGACCTTCTAGTTGTTTGACATATCTAGAGAAGTTCATCCCAAAGTGGGAACTGTATTTAATAACTGGCCTAATCAATGCTGAATATATTAGGATGATGGCCTCTTTGGATTGGGAAGAGTTCCCATTTGCAATCAGCTGCACAAAGGAGAATGACTTTTTCATTACTCTCATTATGTGATGATCAAAGGAAAGGGAATTATCAACCTGAGTACCAAGTCCTCTAACAACTATGTCATATGCTGGGGAAGGGATGTTTTACCAAACACAACTATATACATGTTTTAGCAATTAACATGAGCTCAGTGTTAGCACACTAGGTGTCTACAAGTGAATGTTCTTGTTATAGGGCTTGGATGTCACAGGACGTCTTGACAATGACTTCCAATCTGCAGTCGTCTGCACACTTGGTTAGCCAGAGGTTTTGGTTTGTGGTGTGGAGGCCGAAAAAGTAAATTCCAATCAAAATGGGTCACATCTCAGCACCCTGTGGAGCAGCACTGGTTACCTTTATACTCTTTCATGATGCACCTCTTCCATATGGGTTCTGTCACTAATCCAGTTTACTATAATCTTATTACACAGGGATCTATTTGTAACTATGCTACCATGTGGTACAGTGTCAAAAGGCCTTGGCCAGGCCAGGGTATGCCATTATACCTCTTAACCCCTTAGGGCAACAAATCTGAACAAAGTCTAAAATAATGGGGAGGCAAAGGTCTAAAAATAGGGACAGATTTTAAATAGCACTCATATAAAGTTGCTAGTATAACATGATTTGTGTCAGCATGCATTTCCTGATAGAAATGAAGTCCAAAACTCAAACGTATATAATCATTTAGTGACTTCAATCCTTGGTGATTTGCCAAAAACATATACATTTTATGAGCAACAGACCAAAAATATGAGGCAAAAATCTGCACATGCCTCAGAAATCTGGACAGTTGAGAGTTATGTTAGCTATGAATACTGTCAGCAGAGCAGATTGCTTTACTTTTTCATATTAAGTTAACAAAGTTAATCAGACAGGATCTACTCTTAACAAAGGCAAACTGCTGCGGGTCTAGAATGACGCAATTTTTAATGTCATAGTTTATTATAGCAATAACCCACGCCTGGGTGTGGGTAATGCTAAATTTACCCACGGTTGGCGTGGTTTGGTCCCGAGGGCCCGAGGACCAAACAAAGCCAACCGTGGGTAATTTAGCATTACCCACCCAGGCGGTTATTATTATACCATGACATTATTTAAGAAAAGAAACTGTTACGTTTCTTAAATAATGGCATAGTATAATGCCTGTTTACTGCCCTTCCGCAGATGTCTGGCATTCGGCAGTTCTGATGTACTGCGCCTGCGCAGTACATCAGAGCTGTGAGCAAAAGCGGAGAAATCAAGATCTCCGTTGCTTTTATGTCTCGCTATGTTAAATGAGTTTAACATAGCGAGACAGTTAAAATAAGCAACGGACATCTCCGTTGCTTATTTTAAAACTGTCTCGCTATGTTAAACTCATTTAACATAGCGAGACACAAAAAGCAACGGAGATCTTGCTTTCTCCGTTGCTTTAAACATGTCTCGCTATGTTAAATGGGTTTAACATGGCGAGACAGCTTTAAAATAAGCAACGGAGATCTCCGTTGCTTATTTTAAAGCTGTCTCGCTATGTTAAACCCATTTAACATAGCGAGACAGTGTTTTTAAAAAACGAGTTATACTAAGGGAAAAAAGTCCGGGGGACCGGACCTTTTTCCATTAGTATAACTCGATTTACAACGGGCACGCTGGCCAATCAGCGTGCACGTTTCGGGGGGGTCATGGTATAATAGGCCAGTTGTAATATGCTCCACAACTTTGCAAATAAGAATCATCAGTCTGAAAGACCTGTAATTCCTGAGGTCAGTTGGGGTGCCACCCTGTGCTTCATATCACTTGCTTCAACTATCCTCCTAGAGAGAGATATCTATTTTAAATACGCTTCTGCCCCTTCTATCATTCCACACTGACAAACAGAATATAACTAACACAGAACTTCACATCTGATTTTTTTCATTATCTGACTGTTGATGAATGGAATGTTTTAAATTCAAGCATTCTGCAGCTAGTAAAGCAACTGAATATGTACTAAAAACAAAGCCAAAAACAAAACCTCTTTAGGCCTGACTACAAATAGGAAATCATCTTATATTTGTCATCTGGGATGACATCTGAATTCCAAGACAGCAGCATTTTATGAACATTCCATACAGTGAGACATTAAACTCTAAACAAATTCAAAGTACTAAAAGAAAGAGGTGAACTAGAAACTCATATTAAAATGACTAACCAAGAATGATTATGCTTTTTGTTTTGTGTTACCATTCATGACGTGGTGCGTGCAAGTTTTAAAGCAACAGCACATCCATGTAAGCAAAAATAGCTAATGTCACAACAAAATATACAAACAAATACTTGAAATACACAAAGTATGATGTACATGCTTAGCTGATGCAAGAAATTATGCAGGAAACAATTTAAAAAATATAGAAAACAAGATCATTAACAGTTCAAAGCATTTCATGAAATTCATATATCACTTGCTGACATCACTAGTAACAATAATGCAACTCCAAAATGTCAACCCTCCACTTTACAACTATTACATCAAATGAAACAGAAATGCTCACTAATTTCAACTACCAGCCAAATTATCATACTTCTGTAAAGAAGTTCTTATATAGAAATGCAGTAATATGATCACTAGTACAAGATCAGCAATAACAAAATAGCATTAACTACATGCAAATAAGTCAGTGCCATGGTAACAAATCAATAGCTAAATGAAAACGTGCTGCAGAAGTGATGGAATTTGTCATATCAAATACTTCTATAAAAGGAGGGGGAGGGGGGTTCTTCTAACACAACAAACATATCAACATATTTTTATAGCATTCAAGTGGCCAGTTGTAAAAGTAATGGAAAAAACAGCAGACCAACTGCATGTGCTTGAAGCAGATCACAAAAAAAAGTGACATTCAAAATGGGGTTTTTTTGGTCTGTAGCACAGACTCAATATTTTCGACTACATGTATACAAATGGAAAAACAAATTCATCTACAAGAGCTCCATGCAATGAATGTGCCTTTCCTGTTTACCGATTTTAAATGGTTATATGCTAGAAAGCTGTGACCTTCTAGAAAAGAATTTAGCAATATTCCACGAGCTCATAAAAATACATCAATGCATTCTTTACCAGAGATTTTAGCAATGCATGGACTTCATCTGTATTGCTAGAGTCAGCTAAAAAAATTCCAGTTGGCCTTGTACAGGTAAATGTGGCATGCCTATTTTATTTTCTCACTGTCCAGTAACTCTGCATCTCAAATTGCTTCAGTTATACACAAGTACTGCTTTCACTTCAACATGCAGCTTTAGCCCATTATATCAAATACTTCTGCCTCATCCTACAACCTTACCTCCTCCATAGATTCATACATTGTTCTGAACTAAGTAGCTAACATACTATTTGTCCAACAAGATATCCTGTTTTCTGTACAGACATCAACTGCCCTTTGAGTGGACAATCTTATTCCATTTTATATAGCCGAATAAAGCCAAAGTCATTCACTACCAATCTTCTGTAACACAATCTTTGCTGCACAGTTTAATTTATTTTATTTATTTATTTAACATTTGTTGACCGGGAAAGTCCGACTAGGTTCCACAGATCCTGTTTTCAGCGGAGGCCCGGGGAGAAATGCTCCAGAAGCATGTCTTTAGAATGTGGGAGGAAACCGGAGTACCAGGAGGAAACCCACGCGAACGCAGGGAGAACATGCAAACTCCGCACAGAAGGCACCCCAGCTGAGAATCGAACCGGAGAACCTCTTGCTGTGAGGCGACAGCATTAACCGCTGCACCACTGCGCCGCCCGCACTCTTGGTTATTGTATAGACCCGCGGTGGTGGTGCTGTGGTAGCGTTGTCGCCTCACAGTAAGATGCTGTCTGGTTTGATTCTCAGCTAGAGCGTCTTCTGCGTGGAGACATGTGTGAATGGGTGTACCTTCGTTGAAGGTTGTGCGTCAGGCTTGACAAGCCGAAGCGTCTTCTGCGCGGAGACATGAGTGAATGGGCGTACCTTCGTTGAAGGTTGTGCGTCAGGCTTGGCAAACCGGTACGTAAAAATCAACTGCCAATCATTAGCGGACTGGAGTTCCGCTGTGGCGACCCCTAACCGGGAAAAGCCGAAAGACACAAACAAACAATTGTTAAAAGCTGCTAATATTTCTGCATGCATATTGCATTCCATTATTTATTTATGCAATGTTTCATTTTTAACCAATGAATACCACAAATGATTCAAAATAAAAAAGCATTTGGCCAGATTCTAAAAGAATTGCTCTCAGTGTAACTCTCTCTTGATTCAGAAAGATTTTCTCTCAGTGTAAGTGACCTACTTCAGTGTCAGTCCTATCTGTAAACAGACTTCCATCGAAGCTAGATCCCAGAACATTTGTTCCCAGTCTGCTCTCACTGTAAGTGGTCACTTACACTGAGAGCAAGTCTTTTGGAATCGGGCCTATACTGTTTCTAGTAACATTGCTCATTACCTTCTAATAATGTGCATGTATACATATATATATATATATATATATATATATATGAAGTTTGGCAACAAACTAAGTTGTCACGGAACATTTTCATTGAGGGGAGTTAGGTTAATATTAAGGGGAGTTAAGTGGGTTGGGGAGGTGAAAGGGTTAAGTGGAGGCAGGGATGGTTGTGAGGAAGTGAGATAGTGATGGGGAGGGGCTTAAGAGGTTTAGGCTAGTGTAGTTGGGTTAAGCAGTCACATTTTGGCGTGAACTTGCTACAGTGCAGGCTTACGTCCATGACGACCTGCTGGTAGTAAGGGATCAGGTAGGCCTTGGATTAATAAATATGTACACAGAAGAGCTGGGTAATTTATGTATGTTTCTGTTTACTGATGGGTTAGGATTGGAGCAGAAGTGGGGTGGAGGTTTGAGTACTTTGGGCAGTAGAGTGGGTTAGTCGTGGTACTCGAATAAAAGAAAATGTTTCTATTTCTGACCTACTTAGCTGACTGATTTGTTAAATTTTGTACTGTTAACTGGCTTTAAGGTATTAGTAAAAGGCAGGAGAACACAGCAAAGTGCAGGATAACATGCAGTACTAAAAAGTGACCATGCTTTTGAGGTGCAAGCAGAAATATTTGTTGTTGTGTGCCCCCCCCCCATTGGCTCTTTTGTATAGTCTCTGCTATGAGCTCTTTTCAATGGTACGTCACAGTGATGTTTTCTAGTTGACGAGGTTGATAGCTCGTACTTACGTTAGAGTGAGTTTAATGTAAGAGTAGCGGGTGAGCTGGTCTAGGTTCTTATGGACTGGGTTTGTTGTCATGGTACTTTTGTTTGATTCCACCTCTGTTGGAGGTGGATTTCATGGTGGAGCGTTTCCAGGGACTGTACATGTCCTCTTCCAGCGTGTGTTAGCTGCTTCCTGGGCTTGGGGGCACCCCTGTGACAGGAGGGACAGGGCGCATGTGCTGATTACACAGGGCTTCACTCAAAGTAAATTAAAAAAAAAAATGAGAGAGGGAAAACTACCTAAAGAACTACGTTAGTAGTTGGACTGTTTCGTTTGGCGCTGTCAGTGTAGGGATCTGGCTTCTTTGGCTCTTCCTCGGAAAAAAAAAAAAAAAACAAGAGAAAAGGGAGGAGGTAAGGCATAGTTGCAGGTTAAATGATAGATTAGCCTGTTGGTGAGACGTTTTCATGGTCTAAGAGGTAATTCATGTACCGCCCTCGCATTGCGCATGCGTGGTGTAGCAGTAACAGCAGTGGGGAGCAGGTAGTGCAAGGCATACCTTTCAACAATTTGTAAGTATTCATTCAGTGGGATGTTGTTGTTCTGGCCGGGTGTCCATTCGGGGTGTTGTGGTGGGGCAGAGTAGCTGCAATTCTGTCCCTATATAATGAATGGTAAAGAAAAAAAAAAAGGGGGGGGGGAGAAGGATCAGAGATTGTGCAGGTCTCCATCTGAACAGGCAGACCTGGTGTGTGTGTGGTGCCTGGGTGGATTGGGGCCTCCTTTCATGAGTGGCCCCTTTTGTCTTGGTTGGTTTATGGCCTGCATGGTGGCTGGTGTTTTCCGGTGGCAACGGGCTGCATTCTTGGTTTGCTCGGATGGGAGACATTTGTGTTTGTGGTTTGGTCAACAGATGATTTAGAATTGTATTCCATGTTTTGTCTGTAGGGAAAATAATCTGTATGTCTTTGAAAGGAAGAGAGAGAGCAACACAAAAATGGAACATTTGCATTGCATGTGGGGGTGGCTGGATCTGTGAGCACACTGTGGTTGCCTTTAGGTACTGCCTACTGGAAGTTGACAGTATGGGGAATGATGATGCTTGCTTACCTTGATTATACTATTTTGGTTTCCAGGGTTCCTCATTGCTTGAGCTTCTGGTTCTGGGTGGTGGTACATGAGTGGTGGGGAATGGCTGTATATGCGTTGATGTGATGCTGGGGGTATAGATTTGCTGCAGTTTGCTGTGGGTGTCTTGGCTTTTCAGGCTTCTTTGCAAGGTGTGTGTGTGTCTTCTGAGTTGTGGTCATGCATCTCTGCTGATGTTTGATTCTGTTCTTCTCTATACATTTTGAAGGTGTGCTGTCCCTTGGTCCCCTCCATGGATGAGCATTGCCGAGTGTGGTTAGCCTGATCGGGAAATTCTAGGGAATAATTCAATAACTGTATCGGATGACTAATTGGTGTGATTTTGTGGTCATACACTTCAGAGGGCAACACACATGGAACCTGTGGTTTGACACGAGCCAGGTGAATGAACATTTTTATGGAGACAGGTGAATTTGTCTGGATGTTTTTGCTTAATGGCAATTGATTTGTTGTCCATGCATCTGTGTGGTTATGTGGGGGGGCCTGGGATAGCTTGCAAAAAATAAAAAAGAGAGAGAGAGAGAGAAAAAAAAAAAACAGGGATGGGTGGCCTCCAATGCTGTGGCTTGTAGGGGCTGTGCATTTGATGCATCTCCGTTAACATGGCGGGCACTTTCGGTTCGAACTTTGGGCCCGTGATTCCTCATTTCGCTTTGCTGGGGCCGTGGATGACTTTCCCGGGCTTTGGGTGGATTGGTCTGACTGTGGTTGCCGTGCATGTGCAGTGGTGGTGTGTGTCTGGAGATCATGGCCAAAGGCTCTTGGCAGCACAGATTGTTTGGGTTGCACAGGAGGAATGCCTAGTGTGAGATGGGTGTTGGAAAGATGAGTTGGAGATTTGACGGTCGCTTTGAATGAGAACCCATTGGAATGGAGGAGTGGAGTGAATGGCAGGCAAACAGGGGCTTGGAAGGGTAGTCTATTAAAAAAAAAAAATCTAGCAAGAACCAGATGTTTGTCTTCCCCATGTATCGATGCATGGGGTTTGAATGCAGGGCAGGCATGGTGATGGCATTTGGCTTTCCTCATGCTCCCCACTCTGGGGTCAGTGTGTGGCAACATTCAGGTGGAATGCTGGCAAGGCTGCTCGTTGATAGGGCAAATCATTGGTCTTATACAGCTGATCATTGGTGGAGGCAAGAACAGTATGGTGGGGAGGTTGTCTAGCTTCAAGGATGTTTAACTTGCAATAGGATCAGAGCCTGGTTTCTTCCCCTTCCGCCTCCTGCAGGAATGATTCGGCACAGAAACGGACATGCTTGCCTTATTCAACAGTGATCCTTTGCAGTGGAATTCATATTTGTGGGAAGCTTTGGCAGATGTATCGGAAAGTGAATGGTTGCCTTTGTTGAGGTGTATAGCAATGGAGGTATTGCTGTCACTGGTAGTTACATTTCTTGTTCTTTTGCACAATCATGCCAAGGGTGCCCCTTCGAAATGTATTTTCTATGGATTGGCACACGTGTGGATGCTGGATGTCCAAGCTCTCCACGTTGGTGTCAGTCCTTTGTAGTTTTGTTAAACTGGACCATTTCTCCCTAGGTCACTACTGTAAATAAATGGATTTGTTTAGTTTCACATTTCCAGTAAACAAAATAAAATCAGTTAAGAATTCAGTTATTTAGTCCTTCAGTCCATGGTTTCACATCACTGATAGCTCTAGCATTTAAATGACTTGGAAACTTTTCAGGATATTTCATAATGTATAAATTAGTATATTAGTACATTCTGAGGCTGACTTCTCCTTGACAGACATTAACAGTTATACCACCTTATTCGTAGGTTATTGAATGTGCTGAAAATGTTATTAGCTATATGAAAAAAAAATGGCAAATAATATTTTGAGACTACAAATAATAAAATCTATATATTTTCATAGCAAGGTTACCTGGTTGTGGATATTGATTGGTCCCTTCATGTGTAGGGTTTAGCTTTAACATACTGCACTGGTAGTTCAATTTATCTTGGGTATTGGATACATACCTCTCAACCTCTTGGAGCAAGAAATCTGGACAAAGCCATTTATAAAAGTGGGACAAAGGCCCAAAAATAGGGACATTTTTTTTTAAATATTGCTCTTACAAACTTAGAAAGTTAATACAATAACAGGCTTTGCATTAGCATGAATTTTCTGAAGGGTATGAAGTCTGAAACTCAAATGTCTCATTATTTTCTAATGTCAGTACTTAATGATTTGCCAGTAATTTGCCAGAAAACAATTTTATGAAAAATGGAGCAAAAATATGAGGCAAAAATCTGGACATTCTGTGAAAAATCTGTACAGTTGAGAGGCATGATTGGATATGGTCATTGGAAGCATAGCTTCTCTTATGGCTGCTTTGTTGTAGATGTGAGTGGCGGTGGTATATTCCTTGCTGGGATGGCAGGATAGGTTGGGCAGGATAGGTTGTCTTGGAAGTTGTTTTGGAATGTGTGTTATGTATTTACATATCTTTCCTTTCTTGCAGATGGGGTCTTGGAATGCTGTGGCTGTAATTTAGAATAGGTGGGTATAAGGTGGAGCCTTCTCTTTACATATTAGAGGATTTACTTTTCTCCTTTTCTTTGTAGATGGTGGAGTGCTGAGTACCAGTTGTGGCGACACACAGTGAATTTGCAGATAATGGAAGCGGTGGTGAACAAGGAGTTTACACATGGGGAGCACAGGTGGGCAACAGTTACGGATGGAAATTGCTAAAGTGCAGAAGGCATCATGTGGTGGATTGAAAGATGGGGTCTTGGAAAGCGGTGTCTGTAGTTTGGAATACGTGGGTATAACATGCAGCCTTCTCCTTACATATTAGAGGATTTACTTTGTCCTTTTCTTTGTAGATGATGGTGTGGAAAGTTCCAATGGTGAGATGCAGAGCGTTCCCAGATCATGCTTTGGTTTCGAATAAGCGGTGGGGTCATTGGACAACACTGAGGTGGCAGATGGGATGTGCAGATTAGATTTTACTTGATGGGCTAAAGGAACGTGGACTCAACAGGCAAGATTGAAGGTTGAGGAATGTGGTAGCTGATGGAGGGGATGAATGAAGTTCTGTTTTCCAGCAGTGCAGCTGAATATGTAGTCTCAAGGTAATGTCTTTGCTTGAAATTGCTGGGGAGTATCAGAACTGAATTTATCATTGTATGTTAGCTGGGGTCTTCCTTGCTAGAGGTCAGGTAGCGTTGGTGGTTGGGGTTGAGTATTCTTGCTCCAGTGGCAGGTGATAATTTGGTAAGCATTAGGTAATTGCCAGGGGCTGGTAATGTCTGGGTAATTACTGTACACCAAATGATGGTTGGCTTGACCCTTCCCTTTATGGGAAGTGGATTGAACAATTTTGGGTTGAAGGGAGGGGGATCAGCCGGGTCTGGCTGGTTGACGGAGAAGAGGGATAGGCTTGCCCTCTCCTGTTCCCCCTCTGATGTCTGGATGTTCATTTCAAGGATCTGGGGAAAGGAAATGAGTAGTTGGAGGAAGCTTGATGAATAGATAAGAAAGCTGAGGTAAGGATGGTGCTTATTTGGTGGATGGTAATTTAATGGATGGTGTATGAAGTGAGTTGGGACGTTGCTTCATAAGTAAAGTAAGTGAGCAGAGGTATGGACCCTGCTTGTTGGGCAGGGTGAGTAGGTACGCTGCCCTGATTAACATTACAATGAATGGTGCATGAAGTGAGATGGGACGCTGCTTCATAAGTAAAGCAAGTAGAGGTATGGATGCTGCTTACTGGGGCAGGGTGAGTAGGTACGCTGCCCTTATTAACATTACAATGATGTTATGCTGTATTCTAGTTTCAATTATATCATGAATAGTTGTAATTAATAAAGTTGGTGATCAAAGCTATGTTATGGAAATTTAATAAAGGTCGTCAAATGTCATTTGGTGTGATGTGTGTTATTGAAGGGGACCGGGACAAATATATGTATATATATATATATATATATATATATATATATATGTGTGTGTGTGTGTGTGTATATATATATATATATATATATATATATATATATATATATATATATATATATGTATATACATGCACACACACACACACAGATAAATATAGACTATATATATATATATATATATATATATATATATATATATATATATATATGTGTGTGTGTGTGTGTGTGTGCGCACGCATGTGAGTGTCCATCAGTGTAACCCTTCACAACCTACTTGCTCTTTTGATATTTCTAATTCTGACTCTTTAATGTAAGAAAAACTTTTTAAGTAGAGTCTGGAGCCTTTCACCTTGTTGTTCTTCTAAACCTGAGAATGTACTGATAATCTTGCTAGTGTTAATGTTCTTTACAGTTGTCATTCCAAGTGAGAATTTTGTTTCCAACATCTTTGAGGAAAAAAGAATGAGAAGAAATTTAGGCATTTTGCATACACTGTTCATTTAATCTTCCATGAAGTGATTTATAGCTAGGTAGGAATAAACAGGAATTCCTTTACAGAGCCATTCAGGGATAATAACATTTTGCCATGTGAATAGGATTGCCTTTTAGTGGGTGAGTACATATGTTCATCCACCTGCCTTGTCTCTCAGGCACCTTTTTTTGGTGCTGTGACATGCAGTGACATTATGTGACGACATCTGCTGCATACTTCCTGTGTTTAGTAGCTGCAGACATCCCTTCTAGTCTTACACATACGTGGACTAATGTTACACCTCTCTCTCTGTAAAGTCAGGCTCTCAGCACATGACCCTTATTATCTCTTCCCACCGCAGAAGTAATACAGCCCTTGCCCACCCTACCCTTAATACTTAGATCAATCTATAAGTTTAATTCCGAAACAAGTCTCTACAGCAAATATGATGCCCTCCAAGTGGAACAGACTACTTTTGTTCTTTGTAGCAATCTGATTTTTTCGTCAAGACTCTGACCCATTTGCTTATTCATGTGTTATTATTAATTCTACATTTCTTAGTACTGAACCCTAAATGATATTCACTTGATAACTCATAAAGTTTCTTGCAATCACTATATACATATATATATATACCTACTGTATGTCAGTGCAGTGCTAGATTTTGGTATTTTCCATTAGCACATGTCCTGACTTCATTTCATTTGTAGTAACATCTGACAAGACAAAAAGATTACTTACACCGTTGAACCTCACAACACACTTGTATTATTAATATTTTACCAGATTCAAGGCCATTAATAATCAGTTATGCTGCCTGTTTACTGAGAAGCTTTACATAGCAGTTCAGCAGTTTAAATCCCTCTCATGCTACTTAGTGTATGGAAATTACAAGTTCTGTCAAGTACAGTGTTTCCAAAATTCTGATTTCTCAATTTTATGTCCTTAGGTATTCAAAACAGAAGGTATTACATAAATTATAACATTTATTTGACTTAAAAAAGACACATAAAAAGCAAACATTTATGGAAAAAATGCATATACATACCCAAGTATAGCTGAAGGGATGGGCTACAAAACCTCGTTTGTGCTTCAGGCAGATGATTTAAATCTGTTCAGTAAACTGTGACTTTACGTACTGTAGACAAATATAGGAGGATATTACACATATTAATATATCACAGAGAACAAAAAATTCAGCAAGCATCATGTTTATATGCCTAGGAATATTCTGATTTTTAAAAGTACTGTAAACCCTCCTGGCTTAGTATGTTTGCTACTACGTTGATAATTTCAGATTAGTTTCCCTAATTTAACAACGTGCTGCTTCCTTTGGCCTTGCTGCCTGTCACCTGATGCCAACCACCTCCATAAGGCTATATATAACCTCTTTTGTCATGCTTTATTCCAGGGGCTCCCACACTTTCTTCATCCCTGACTCCAAGTTTTCTGCCAGACAATCTGTTTTCTCATTTCGTCTTTCCTTCATATGGAACACCCTCTATGGGAATGCCCCCCCAATGTTTGGGCACACATGCACACACACACACACACACACTCTGTCACACACATCACCAGTCCTAAGCAGTTCAGAAATGCATTATTATTCCTTCTTGCTTTCTACATTGACCATTGTCACTCTGTCGTTTATGAACACAAAAATGGTTCTCTGAACCAAAGTGCTTTGCACCATTCCGTTTCTTGATCTTTCACTTAACTAGTCTTTGTCTTTCCTGTCTCTCACACTGACTGTAGGAGGATCTTTTCACTGCCCTTAAAAATGCTTCTTTTCTAATTTTTTTGCAGTACGCTCATTATTCGTACCACATGTGCTGTATCATTCAAACTCCTTTCTATTTACATTAAGTGCAAATATTTCAAAGAAAATTAAATGAATTAAATGTTTTTTTTTTTTTTTACTTCCAAAATCTATTTCCCATCCATCTGTGCACAAATACATTGCTCATTTTATTTCTGTTATCCACATGCAAACATGGAAAATATATTATTATAAAATTGTATTCTAAAATCATGCAACTCCAAACAGTCAGAAAAATATGTCATTTGACAGCTGAGGAATGTCCTCAATAATATAAAGCAATTCATCTTTCTCAAAAGAACTTCTCCAGCCTCAAAGCTTGAGGCAGATTTTAGAATAACTGTTTTATTACTCTTTAAAATAACCTTACTTATAAAATAACTAATTACATAAGCACTGCTAAAAAATGACATAGGGGTTGTTATATTTTAGTCAACACACACCTTACAGACAAAAAGTATCCTGTAAAAGTGTAATATGCATTGGAAAGTGAGTAAGAGAACGTGCATTAGAACCAGCTGAATACATGCTACATATCTTCTTTTTTTGATAACCTGATGGCTTTCCAAACAAGACAAATATGAGAATGAAATGTCAATATAAATCAATTCCTTTCTATCTACCTGTGAAATACTGCTGATACATCTAGACATATAAGCATCAAATGGCCATTACCCTTACTGAGCCTTGATGCAGAAATCATGACAACTAGAGTTACTGGTAATTACAAAAACTTAACTGTAGGAAGTATAAGTCTTGTCCAGGGTGCAGGCCACTGATTTCACCAAAACCAAGAAGCCAGAGATGGATAACATCAGAATACAGAAGAGTATGGAATTATAATCTCAGAATTTTGGCACATCATGCATTCTACATACTTCCAACAGGATTGATAGTGCTGTGATCTGTATACATACAGTGCAGTTTATTAAACCTTTTAAACTGTACTGCAATTATTTTACCTTAACTTTAATGCTTCTGCCATTTTAATGTAACCTCTACCTTAATAATCTGTCATTTTTTTATGGACTATTTTGATTTACGTTATGCTAACAGAGACCCAGTCAGCCAAAACTTGACTAGTTCTTTCTGTTAACAAACATCCTCTCAAAAGGAATTCTGTTAGGATTCAAACCTGCTAATGCGCTATGCTCTCCTCCAGATGTGTCTACAGATATTTCTCTAGAATAAGAGCAGGGTGGCAATCTAAAATTGTTCTGTGCCTCCTGGCAGTAAAGAACATCTTCTAGACTGAAACATGTTTACTATGAAGTAGACCAGAGAAATGTAAATAAATAAAATACATCAACAAGAGATAAACTTGGAAAATCAGTTACACTGATACATATTTGATCATCTGGTGTCTATTACAAATTAACCCATGTTAATTGGTGAAAAGAGGAACTGGGGATAATTTGAAAGTGCTCACATTATTCTTATCTTGGCAGCATATTTTGCATAAAGGATATCATGGGTGGGGGAGGGATTGGGAGGGATTCTTTACAAGGGAGAGAGGTATTGCTGAAAATATATACAGAACATGGTCTATATTAGAACACCGAACATTCAAAATGTTGAGTGTTCTAATATCGAACCCTACCAATCGAAAATACTAAACATCGAACATTCAGAACAGCATATTTTTCCTAGGGAAAAAATTTGCTGTTCCAAAACACATACACACAACACAAGCACACCAAACAGCAATCGACACACATACACCTAAACTCTTACACCTAACCCTACACTAAACTATACACACACCACTATCTACTTACCTTAACCCAAACCCTAACCCTAAGGTCCGTCAGTATCGCACACTCACCTCACCTGCGCCCTAAACCTAACTCACCTACCCCATCCTAACCCTCATGTCCACGCAATTGCACACTTACCTGACCCGTGCCCTAGCCCTAACGCACCTAACCCACCCTAACCCTCACGTCCGCACAATCGCGCACATACCTAACCCACGCCCTAACCCTAACTCACCTAACCAGCCCTAACCCTCATGTCCGGACAATCGCACACATACCTAACCCGCACCCTAACCCTAACTAACCTAACCCACACTCAATCGCACACTTACCTGAACCCGACCTGTAACTTTCCACCAGAGTGCTGAAAACACCGAAGCAACAGAAACAGACAACCAAATTCTTTCCCTAGGAAAAAATTTGGTTTTCTGTTTCTTCGATATTTTCAGCGTTCGCTGAAAACGGGTCGATATTAGAACACTCGACATTTTAAATGTTCGGTGTTCTAATATAGACCCAACAGAACAGCCAAGCAGCCCAGGTCTAGTTGCCAATAGAACTTGCATTCTTTATAAACAATACACAGGACTGCAGAGCATAACAAAATGAAATACCCCACCAAGTCATGAATCATGTCAGTGTATTTTAATTATGCATGTTTTAGACTAGGTAGTTTAATAACAAAACACAATAGAAAACTAAATACTTGAAACAATAAATTTACAGATAGTAGAAGATAAGCTAAGCCACAGACTATCCCTACACAAAAATAAAATGGTACAGTATGGTCATGACTCCATTGTATGGTCATGAAGGAGTCAGGAGGTGATGCTGCAAAAGACCTGGCAGCAGTGCGTGTCAAAATGTGCTGCTGCTTTAGTCCAGCAGACTAAGTAGTCAGTATTCCTCAAATTAGGAATAGATATTCATGCAGGCGGTTAGGTGAAAAGCCACAGTTTATGTTCTAGTGATGCAACATGAAGCATACATGCCAACAAATATCCAGCCTCACAAAGAAAGAGCCTATGAAGGAATGTAATGATAGAGAGGCCAAAGCATAAAACTAAAAGTTCAATGGTTAAGTGCATGAGCCAGAAAAAAAATCACCACATCTGTTTCTATAGCTGAACAAGTCGTCCAAGTCAGTAGAATGAGCTGTTATGATTTTAGACTGGGAGCAGAGCACAGGTTAAACACATCAGGCAACTCTCAAGAGATTCCAGATAACAGCCACAAAGCTGCTACAAGATATGGCAATACTGAAAGAAGCATAGAAAGAGTTGTAATATATAAATAAGGCATCTTAGATAAAAGAGCACATATTTGTTAATTTATGTATATGTGTGTGAGCATGCATGTGCACGCGCACACACAGACACACATTTGTTATTATTATTAAATCTTTCTAACTTTTAAAGTATTAAGTTTCTACATGTGTACTCTCCTCCCGAAGAGGGTGAATTTCAATGTTTCAGTGGACCTAGCAAGTCTTGATTTATTTAACATTTGTTTACTGGGAAAGTCCGACTTGGAATGAAGCGATTTTCAGCAGAGGCCTGGGGAGAAACACTCTAGATGCATGTCTTTGTAAATCTGGGTTCAAAAAAAAAAAAACATTAGAAACATGACCAAACTCTAGTAAGTTCTACTAATTCTTTGGTTCACTTTCACCCTCTGTAAATGACTTGGCCCATTTTGTATTGTATTATTTCATTTTTTTTAAATCCTGAAGTACATTCATATATTTTGAGAAGCTAGTGGTGATTGTCATAGTCATTGTCGTTGAAGTACTTATTCCTTGGAATTATAGGGTGCAAACAACTTCTGTTGGCATTAGTGGGAAATGTAAAACAAAAACATTAACAGCATATGTAATAAATTTCTGTTGTTCAGAGACTACCATAAGATAGTGTTCTCTAGAAAATTAAGAATTTAGTGATGTTTAAAACTGTTTATGGCCTCATTCTAGTCCTTTACATCCTGCAGCAGAATGTTACTGAGACCCTTTGGTGTCTCTTCTTATGACATTTATCTCACACCCTGGCCCATTTTTGCTACCCTCTTCTGAACTACTTCTGCAGCCTATGTGACTATTTGAAATGCATTCTGGATGAGGCTTTGCCATGACATGCACAAAGACATTTTGTAAAGCTAATAGGATGAATGATGCAACATGTAAGTCACAGCTTAGCTCAGCAATACAGGGGCAAACAACATATTTTATCATTACTCTTCTATTTGAAGACAGCTGGCCATTCCAGTATAGGATAAGATACTTAACTCAGAACTATTCATGAAAAGAGGAACTGTATTATATGTTAGATCTCCACTTAAGGTCTGCTTAACTGTTCTTCATTTTGTATTGTCTGTGAGTAAGCTTACTAAAGCTGATCTGGGAGATGAGGACAACAGTTGGGTATCTGTAAATATGACCTTTATAAGACAGCAGTAGATAAGTAACAGTTCCTTAGATGCTGTTATACTGGCAAAATGCTACAGACTGTGAGTAATGTGTTAACTTATTTGTAGACTAGGAAAATATTCTGATTCCATCAATCAATTGTAAGGTAGAAAGAAATTTATCACCATACATCAGAAGAACTGGAAACAATGAAATGTTACATAAATCCAGCTGTGTTGACATAGAAGTTTAAAGTCTTGAGTAAAACAAAGGTGACCCTAATTCGACTCATGAGTTGGCCACCTGCTGGAGCTGGCAGGGGAGAAAGAGAGGGATGACAAGGTTAGACCCTGCTGGCCTGCTTTCCTCTGTCAGGTGGAGTAAAAGGTGGGAATATTGTGGGCATACACTCTACAGTTAGAATTCCCAATGGATACCAGAGATCACATAAGGTGCTTGGCTACAAAGGGAAAAGGGCCAATTGATCACATCAAGCAGAAGTGTAGCATCCATCACAAATGTGCACTGCATGCCAGCCTATTGGATATCAACAAGGGAAGTCAGGGCTTAATATAAGAAAAACTCATGATGACTACCTAAACTGCATTTCTTCCTCAGCACTCACCTTCAGTGAAGAAGGAACAGATGGGATCACTGTCTGAGAGAGGGATGGATGGTTGGTAGGCAGTGGGGGAAGGAAAAATAAAGGAAAAGAGGTCATCTACATGGAAACAGAAAGCACAGCGTTACAAGCTACTCATCTTAACAGTAGCTCTTTGAGAGACGAGTCTCTAGGGTGGCATGGTCCTACCAATAAAGTTAATTCACCTTGCAGCATATGGTCTCAGCATCAAGTACCCTTCAGCAGTGCCACTATCCAGTGTACAGACCTATGCAGATCTTGTGCATTTGAATGTACAGTTGTGAAGCTTCTACTAATTGTCATAAATACCATTTTTCATTGCCCTCGTGAACTCTGTCATGGCTGAAAAGTGTCTAAGGACCAGATCACTAACCTGGTTAACAAATGAATGAAGAAAACAATATTGTGATTAGGTGAAAAATAGAAAAATATGTAGATAAGATGGTGTCTTATTGGAGAGAGCTATCATTGTATATCCTGGTGGACATTAAAGGAAAAAAGTTTATCTGGAGCAATAATTAGACTCATAAATACAAAACAGACTATGCAAACATACCCTGCTGCAGCCACCTACTCATATTCAGTACAAGGAGATAGTATATTCATTAATATAAATCTCCATAAACTTACACTAAATATAAACACACACACACACGCACACAAACGCACCATGTATGTGAGTGTATTTGTTTGCTTGTGTGGTGTGTGTGTGTGTATAAACTAATAAGTTATGAATGTGTTTAAGAATCCTCAAATGCAAATTAAATGCAGCAAGAACACCAAAAATATGTAATGCTAATTCTTGATCTCCTAAACTTAAAACATTCCTAGTGATGTTCTCTTTCAGTTAATTTTAGAAGCCTCATGGCAAACAAGACTTTTAAACTCCATCTTCAAGTGTCTGAAGAACTAGAAATTCTACATGGATGCATTATAGCATGTTAATCTCAGCACTGTAACTGGTAATAATTAATAAGTAGTACTGCCAGCAAAATAGACTATATGTTTAAATACTTCCAGACACAGCATACATTTTATGTTAATTTGTTGGATTTTTTTGATAAGTGAACTGGTCCATCATTGACCCTTTTCTGCAACAATTGGTTCCACAGGAGCAAAGTAAAGTCAATGTACACAGACATATTAGAGTAACCAAATAAACCAATTAAGTCCCTGAAAGATAAGAGGAAAATGTAATCCATAAAAAAAAAAATCATACAGACCCAAAAGGTACATGAGGATTTGACACAGTGAAAAGAGGAAAGAAATGACACTGGACCTGGGAAACAGAAACAGAAACCTTCAACCTTGTTATCCCATAGTTTTTAATTTTCTTTATTTGGGGTCTATATCAGAAGCATGAACTTTCAAAAGTTTGAGCCTCATATGGTCGACACCATATGAACGAACTTTTGAAAGCTTGCAAATTTCAACGGAGAATGATGCATTGAATATTTCCCTTTACTTCACTGTAGTGCAATCTTGGAGTTGTTATATTTAAGTAGTGTGGGGTGTGGGGGTGCAGCCCCCTCCATGTGGGAGGTCCAGGGGGCTTGCCACCCTGCTCAGAGCATTTAGGTAGGTTTTTTTTGTTTTTGTTTATTTTTTATTATATGTTCGAAGTTTTAAAACTTCGCTCATAGTGGTGTCGATGGGTCTATATTAAATCACCGAACGCTTAAAAAAGTGAATGCTGATTAATTGACCCTATGTAAGGGAAAGCTTACAATTTTAAACTGTCAGAACAGCGTTTTTTTTCCTAGGGAAAAAAATTGCTGTTCCAAAAAAAAATAAATAAATAAAACACTTTAAACATTACACCCCCCCTACTTAAATATACCAACTCTGAGACCTCACTACAGTGCCAAAAATGGCAAAGTAATGAAGCAGCCAAGCAAATTTTTTCCCAGGGAAAGAATTTGCTTAAAAGGCACTTCGATATTTTACCGTTTCAGGCTTTTGAGTTCGACCAAGATGCATTTGAAGGGAACCAGTGTCGATCATATGAACGTCGAAGTTTTAAAACTTCAAGCATATAATATAGACCCTAATTTGATTGACTGAGTTATTCTCAGTAGGCTACTGGCCTTTTTTCAGGAGAGACCCGAGGTGGTATTCATATTACTATAGGAAATTTAGCCAGGGCATCTGGGATTTTCTCCTATGTCTAATGTATGGGGACGCTGCTTATTATGATACTTCCTGCTTCTGGTCTGGGCATGGAGGTGGTTTAGAGAAACAGGAAGAAAAAAGCAAATTTAAAAGATGGAAGTAGTCACGAGTTGTGAATCAAACAAGCATACTGCTAAGAACATGGTTTATAATACAAATAAGGAGGTCATTATGGTAGAAGTGTGCAAGGCTGTAGATAAGGATGAGTGAACCGGAGAGCAGCAAAGATGTATCCTGGGGGCAACTTAATGGATAAAATTAAGAAAGAGGAATTCCAACAAGTAGAAGAGACAGTGGTGAAAGGAAGATCATAAATGGAGATGGTTACGATTGGGACTGAGAAAGAGAAAGAAGAAAGAATAATAGGGGTAAAGGAAAATAAACTGTTTACTGTACAAATTGAAAAGAAGGATGATATCAGATTGGACAGATATAAGGTATGGGATAAAGTAATTGCAACATTAGGAGATACAGCAAGTGAGGCAAGACCTTTTAAACATATAAAGTGACATGTTATGATATCATTTTTGAGACTGATCAACTATTGGAAATGTTTCTAGAAGAATATAAAAAAAAGAAAAACTGTATGCTGAGGAATTTTTATGTATTTAAAACTGTTTATAAGGGACAAAGCAAATGATTAATATACAATTTAGGACTGAAGTTGAGAAAGAGACTTTAAAAATACATTTATTAAAGTTATGCAAAGATGTATTGGATATGTCAAACGTTTATGACAATAGAGGTTTGCAGACTGGGGCTTGGGATGGCGATGTGATTTTAAAAATTGAAAAGACAGCATTGTGCATATTCCAAGTACTGTAAATGTTGAAGAGGACAGAGGTAATGTGAAATATTAGGGGCAGCCAAAATGTTTTCTCTGTGGAAAAACTGGTCATTTTGTGTTAAAAGACAGAGCTTTTATGTGGAAAGACATGGCATGATATACGAAATTGTGAATTAAAATGTTATAAATGTAATAAAAATGGTCATTTGGTGGGAATGTGAGGAAAAGGTGAATGAGTTAGAGTCAGAAATAGTAGAAAATTCAATAGATTTAAGTATAAAAAGAGATTATGAAGAAAAAGTATTAGAAATAGGGGATATGCAAATTGAACAAGAAAAATCAACTACATTTAATAGACAGCACAATTTACAAAAAGAACATCATTAGATAAAGGTGAGTAATAAACTTTAGGGTTGAGTGACAGTGAGGATTTGAAATGGAATTTAGTCAAACAAAAGAGAAATTCTATTGGTAAAAGGATGTGGGATAAAAAAAGAGAAATTACAGAAGGGTGTAAAAAGAGAAAGAAAAAAGAAAGGGAAAGGTTGAATATGTTGGCAATTAGGGAACATTACCTATAAAGTCTTAGCAATAAATGTTAATAGTTTTAAAAAGTTAGTAAGAAGAATAGGGATTTTGGAATGGTGCAAAAAGCAGGAAAGCGATGTTATTACATTTGAAGATATTAGATTTTTAATACAAGAAGAGATGTCAAACAGAAGTGTAGTGGGAAAATGTGATTTGGAATTAGGGAGGGAAAATAAGGTTTTGGTTGTGAAATTTAGAGTGGGGTCAGAAAGAAAGACATAAGTAATGTTGTCACTTTTTGAAGTTATTGTAAGAAGGAATTAAGTTGCACTGTGTAGAAATTGTAAATAATGTAAATATTATACATAGGATAAATGATGTACATGGAATATAAATAAGTTTTAGTATTTAAAATAAAGGGCCCTTGCTCTGTGGAAATTCTTGATGGTGCCAGAATAGCAGGGAAGAGGTCTAAGGGAAGCAGCAGCATGTAACAGGAGAGAAAAGACGAAGACTTTGCAGTTGGGAAGCGAGAATTTGGAGTAAACAGTTTTCATTATGGAGCTTCAGAATGTAAGCAAAGATTGATGTGTGGTGAATGTTATGAATGAGCAGCATTTAGCTGCCTCAGTGGAGAAGAAGTAAGCCAGTCTGTTGAAGTGGGGCAGATAACATAACTGGTTTCACGAGGGCTTGCAGATAATGTTCTGTTAAAAATAATCAAAGAGGATGATCCAGGTTACAGTGCTGCTGTTTCATTGGGAGAGAAGGCAGATAGCTTTTTTGAAAGTGTTGCAGATGATAATGTGGAAAAGGACCCAGGTGATGTGTCGACATAGAATGCAGCAGTTAAAACTTACGCAGCAGTGACAAGATAGCAACAAACTGAGAATGTCTGGTGTTGTGGCAATAGATATTGCAGTAAGTATAACATACGCAACAGTGACAGCAGTCTAAAAAGGACAGCAGCAACAAACTGCAAGGAAAACATTTTAAAAAGGACAAACTGTGAGAATAAGAACAAAACATGACACTGTAACAGACATATTATTGTTGGGACAATTTGGCAACTGTGCCAAGTTTTAAAGCTCAAGAAATTCGGTCTTTTAAACATATTGGGAGAGAGATGTTTTGTGACTTAACATTTAAAACTGGTGGATTTATGATGCATATTCTGGAACTTTGTAACAAAAAAAAGGATATTTATTTGTGGAGCAATTATTTGCTTTCTGGTAGTAACAAATCTAAAAAAAATGTTACTTTGCAGTTTAGAACTGCTGAACTAGAAGAAGACTAATAAAAATGCATGCAGGGTTTGTGTGAAACTACTGATAATGTGAAGGTTAGAGATAAGAAAAACTTATGGAATGGAAAGTGAAGGTTGGAAGCTGTTTTGAAATGTGAAAAAAAAAAACCTGAAACACTTGACAATTCTTATTTTTGTGGCTGGTCATAGACTGGCTTTAAGATAAGCTGGCCAACCTAAATCGTGTTTCTTTTGTGGGGACATTTCTAACTTAGTTAATGATTGTGACAACATACAATCTAACCATTGTGGAGAAAAACGACATGCAGCAAGCAGCTGTATGCATGAATGCATGTTGTGTAACAAAAATGACACTTTTAGATGGAGATCAAACAATAAATAATAAAAAATGGGAAAGAGAAGAAAACATACATGAGGAAGAACAACAAGTGGCTGAGGGAGAGAATGAATTAGGTGAAGAAGAAACTCTAGAAGAAGAAAAAATATGCAGGGAAAAATGGAAGGAGGGAGAGAGACAGATATAGAGAGAGAGAGAGCGTGCAGGAAGGTCTGGAGAAGGGATTGATACTATTAATTTTTTTGAAGTTTTAGCCAATGAAAAATCTGATTCTAAGGATGAAAGATTGCCCAGGAAAATATTCATTTCCCCCTAAACTTAAAAAGAAGGAAAACAACAGTTTGCTATCACTTTCAGTAAATGTGCACAATATTATTAACACTGTGTGAAGGATGGGGATACTGCAATGATGGGCTAAATATGCGGATGTTACTCTGTTAGAGGATATAAAACTCCTGACAAGTGAAGAAAGACTACAAACAGAGAAATTGTGAGTTGGAAATGTAATATGGAACTTGTGAAGTAAACACTTTTCTACAGTGGCTGTGTCGTATAAAAACAACAGTGAAAATACTAGAATTAATGTGGATGGCAAGATTAACTGTTACGTATGTGAGGTGGAGAGAACATATTTATAGAATTATAGCATTATAGACATATATATCTAGCAAGGAAAGAGACAGTCTGTTTCATCAAATATTACATTATTTGGTTAATATGAAAATTGCAACTCCAGGAGACTTTAATTGTGATTTAAGAGGAAAATGTACAAAGAAAGGGAAAGATGTAAAACAATACAGGAAGTGATAAAATGTGATAAATTAGCTAAGTGGGAAAAAGTCAATGGACTTCTAGCAGTGGATCTGAAATTGATTATTTTGTATTATCAGAAGGCTTGAGGGCAGCAGATACTGATACAGTTGTGACAGGGTTTTCAGACAATTTGGCAATTTGGATGAAGGTGATAGAAGAAAGGTAGTATATTAAAATAGGAAAAAGTACTAAATGAGAAATGATGGGATGAAATTCAAGAGTAAGGAATACTACAGTTATGGAAGGATCATATAACATGAAGTAGTTATACAGAAACTGGTCTGAATGGTGGATTGAATTTAAAAAGAACTATAAAAAGTGCTGTTTTTTTTCCACTGGTAGGATGATGTAAGGAACGCAGAAAAAGTGAAGTATGGGAAAATGTATAGAAATATATTACAGAATTTAGGGAATAATACAAGAGAATATTATGACATGGAAAAAGAAATATATAAAAGAAATCAAGAAAAGGGTATTTCTGTATAGGCAGAGATATTATTTGCAAGGGAAAAAGAAGGAGGTGTCTGCATATTTGAGAAACTATTAAAGGAGGATATTAATATAATGAGGGAAATGAAAACATATAAAAGGAGAGGTAAATTGAACACAGAAATAAATTATGAGTATTGTAGTACAGCATGTGAAAAATATGTATAAGAGTAAAAAGAAGTAAAATAAGAGAGTGGAAAGTAAAAAACAAATCCAGAACAAGTTAAGGAAGAGTTTGAAAAAGAAATTACTATTAGTGAATTGGATGAAGTACTTAGGAAGGCAAATGTTGATTCTGTATGAGGGCTAGATGGTATAAGATATGGAACAAAAGAAATTTACAGACTGACAAAGAGAGCACTTTGTAAATGTATTTAATAGACAGTTGAAGTAAGGTTTTTTATGAAGATTTATTTTGTGGGATATTAAAACTTATGCTTATTTTAACAGTTGTTTACCAGGAAAGTCTGACTTGGAATGAAGGGAATTTTCAGTGGAGGCTTGGGGAGAAATGCTCCAGATGCATGTCTTTGAAAAGTGGGTGGAAAGTGGATTACCTGGAGGAAACCCACACGAATGCAGGGAGGACATGTAGACTCCACACAGAAGGCACCTCCCCCCGAGAATAGAACCAGATAACCTCTTGTTGTGAGGACACAATGCTACCACTGCGCTATCAGTATATGGAAGGAAGATGAGAAGAATAAAATAAAAAAATGGAGACCCATCACCCTAAATAACACAGACTATATCATTTTTATGAGAATAATACAGAGGAGAATCAAAGAAAGGATAATGGATATTATGGAAGAAAGTATATAGTGTATAAAATGGAAGGTATGTCTAGAATTGTTATTGGGTGTCAGAGAAATTGTGGATGATATAAGTAAAATGGCGGATGTAAAACTTATGGCAGGTGATATTAGCAGGACATTTGATACAATAGGACACGATGCTTTGTGGGATATTCTGGAGAAGTATGGAACAGGTAACATAATCAGGAGAGTGTGTATGTCAGCATATCAAAGTAATGAGTGTGAGTATTAGTGAATGGATGGCTGAGTAAAGAGCTATGCATAAAGTATGGTATAAGACAAGGATGTTCCTTGTGTGGAACATTGTTTGCACTGGTAATGAATATGATAGCGAGTGAAGTAGCTTATAAAGTTAGCAATGCTAGATATGTGATGCAAAAGGAGGTGGTGATTATGCAGATGATATAGTTATTGTTGCTAGCAACAAAACATGGATGAGGAAGTATTGGCTTGTCTAAATGGATATTTAAAGGAAATGGGAACAGGTTAAATTAAGGTTTTAGTGATCTGGTGAAAACTGTGCGCTAGTATTTTTCAATTAATAAAGTGTCGTTGCTAGGGATAAAATTTGGAAAAATGGTGTAGTTATGATGCAATGACAGGGTTTGATAAAAGAACTAAAAGAAATATGTTTTTTTGTGGAGGATGCATAGATTAGCAATCAGGAAAAAAGGTTTATCTGGTGAATTCTGTATTAATGGGGAAAATAACATATATGCCAAATGTTTATATGATCCCAGAAAAATATGAAAAGGAAATTGTGCAGATAATGTCTTTTTTCATATGGATGTTGAAGATTAAATCCAATGAAAAGAGATGTGCTGTATATGAATGGAGATGGGTGGAAATTGGGGTTACTGAATCCAGTTGTTTATTCTGCTTCCTTAAACATGTATAAAGTATTAATGTGGCTGAAGGAAGAGAATGAGAAATTAATAGTGAGAATGTTTAAATATAAGTACAGACATTTCTGGGTGGTGATAATACTAAAAAAAAGAAAGACTATATAAATTGAAGACTTAAAAATTATCAAGAAAATATACTAACACGGAAAATAAAAATTGATGATATAGAGAAAGACAGATGTGGTATAATAATGTGATCAAATAAAATTATTATGAAAATCCATGGAAATATTTACCAGAAGTAATTAAAGCCATTAAAGTAAGGAAAAAGTGGTGTACTAAGATAGGAGAGTATCAGGATTTCCTATGGAAACTGATATTAAATAAGTTACCACTGTAGGAAAATATGCTATATAAAAAGAAAATTGAAAGAGTTTGTTTAGTTTGTGGGGAGGAAGAGATAACAGAACATGTTTTTTGAAATGCAAAAGAATGATGAAACTCTGGAGAATGTTGCATGAATTTTTTTTTACAATATTAATGGCATAAGCAATATAGATATATATATAAAATTATGAATGAATATTATAAGAATAAGAAGACAGAGTAAGAGAGAAGAGTAGATAAGAATTTGTTTTATATAATATGGGTTATTTGCAATGAAAGATTGAATGAAATTTTGTTTAATGGGAAATGGATTTTGGCAGCCATATTATGAAAAATTAAATTATGGTTGTGGAGGAAGGAATGGAGGTCAGTTAGGAAAGAATAAGAGTGAAGATCTTCTTCTTTTGGGTGCTCCCATTAGGGGTCGCCACAGGGGATCATCTGTTTCCATTTCTTCCTGTCCTCTGCATCTTGCTCTCTCACACCAACCACCTCTCTCACCAGATCCATAAACCTTATATTAGGCTTTCATCATCTTTTTCTCTTACCTGGCAGCTCCATTCTTAGCATCCTTCCTGCAATATACCCAGTATCCTTCCTCAGCACAGGTTCAAATCAACACAATCATGCCTCTCTGGCTTTGTCTCCAAGCCATCCAACTTGAGCAAGACCCTCTAATATACTCATTTCTAATCCTGTCCATCCTCATCACACCCAATGCAAATCTTAACATATTTAACTCTGCCACCTTTAGCTCTGACTCCTGTCTTTTCATCACTGCCACTGTCTCCAACCCATATAACATAGCTGGTCTCACTACCATCTTGTAGACCTTCCCTTTCACTCCTACTGTTATCTGACTGTCACAAGTCACTCCTGACACTCTTCTCCATCCACTCTACCCTGCTTGCACTCACTTCTTTCCCTCTCTTCCACACTCACCATTAGTCTGAACTCTCAATCGAAAGTATTTAAACTCATCCGCCTTCACCAACTGTACTCCCTGCATCCTCACCATTCCTCTATGCTCCCTCTCATTCACACACATATATTCTGTCCTGCTAGCCTTCATTCCTCTTTTCTTTAGAGCATATCTCCACCTCTCCAGGTTCTTCTCAACCTGTTCCCTAATTTCACTACAAATGACAATGTCATCTGCAAAAGTCATAGTCCACAGGGACTCCTGTCTGATCTCGTCTGTCAACCTGTCCATCATCATTGCAAATAAGAAAGGGCTCAGAGCTGATCCTTGATCTAATCCCACCTGGACATTGAATGTATCTGTCACTCCTACCACAGACCTCACCACTGTCACACTGCCCTCATACATATCCTGTATCACTCTTACATACTTTTCTGCCACTCCCAACTTCCTCATAAAATACAACTCCTCTCTAGACACCCTGTCATATACTTTCTCTAAGTCCACAGAGACACAGTGCAACTCCTTCTGATCTTCTCTATACTTCTCCATCAACACCCTCAAAGATAACAATCAAGATAGTATATGAAAAATGATAAATAGTGAAAAAACAGAAATGTGTATATATGTGCCTGTAAATATGTAAATAATGATTTTTATGTTGTGTTAAATAAAATACCCATACACGTTTTGATCCACATAAGCTACCACCAAGTCAAATAGGTGGAGCCTCAATTTAACATCTCATCTGAAGAACAATGCATGCAAAAGTGCAGCACCCCTCTAATACTGCACTGCTGTGCCAGCGATCCATCAACCTCATGCAGGAATCAAACCTATAGCCCTCTGCACCAAAGGCCAATCCTGGATGAACTTCCTCATTATACTTCACTCACCCCTTCAACCCAAATCAACTTCACAACACTCTCCAACCTCCTAACTCCACTCCTTTATTTTCTTTTCCCTACTACCTTACCTTATCCACTTCATCTTTGCAGACCTTTCCTCTGCCTCTTTCTCCTTCCTCCTTACTCATAAGCTACCTGAAGACACCCTACCCGGCACTATTTTTATAATCTCCTTCTCTCCATCCTTCTTCCTTCTATAACTATAATATGAACAGCATCTCTCATATGAAGACATCCCTCAATGTCCCCTCACTGTCTTTATAGGTTCATTGGTTGGTACTAGGCTATCAGCCCTAGGGCCTATACAAGCCTAGCTATAACAATTCCCTGGCTATTTCTTCCCACACTATTTACTTCCCTGGACCCCTGTCTAGCAGGGTGACTGACGTGATCCCCGGGGTGAATTTTCTTTCTCCCATCCAATCGTCAAGGTTCCTTTTGAAGAGGACCAAAGAGGCACTCTGCTTGACATGTATGGGCAATCTTTTCCAGAGTCTGGGGAGTCTCTGGGTCAGGAACCTATCCCTCCAGCATGTTTTGTTTATTGTGATGACAAGGTTTAGATCCCTGGAGCATGTGGCTCTGAGGGATTGGGATTTCTTTAAGTGTAGCATGTCCAGCAGCTCTGGATTTGACATGGCCTTGAATGTTAAGCAAAGATCGCCTCTGAGTAGACGATATGCAACAGAGTATAGCTGGAGTTTTTTAAGGCGGTCAGCGTAGGGCATCTGCTTTAGGCCTGTGATTCTTTTAGTGAGGTATTTATGTGGCCTTTCCAGTTGTTGCAGATGTCTTGAAAGGTACATACCAAACGGGGCATTGTATTCTATAATGGGTCTAATGAGGGATGAGTACAGTGGGACAATGACCTCCTTTTTTCTGGATGAAAAGCCCTTAGTGATGAGGTGTGCCACACAGAAGGATTTCCTGACTGTTGTGGCGATGTGGTTATCGAAGGTGAGACCACTGTCCACCTGTGTCCCTAAGTCTCTTATCAAACTTTCGGTGTTTAGTGTACTGCCACCTATATGGTAATTCACGGATACATGTTTTTTCGCAAAGGGGTTAACTATACATTTCTTGGCATTGCGTTTGAGCCCATGGCTCTGGCACCAAGCATCTGTTTCTGTAAGGCCCTTTTGTAGAGTATCCACATCATTTGGGGATTCAATAATGGCTCCCAGTTTGCAGTCATCTGCAAACTTTGTTATCCAGAGTCCCTTAGTGTTGGCCTGTACTTCAGAGAAGTAGATGCCAAACAAGAGCGGTCCCAGGACTGAACCCTGAGGTACTCCACTTGTCACTTGTCTGGAGCTGGATTTAGAGTCAGCTACTTTTACAGTGTGGGTTCTATCAGTAAGCCAGTTAGCAACCCATTGGGTGACGTAGGGATTAATGCCCAGCTTAGTAAGTTTATCTATGATTCCAGAGTGGGGGATGGTGTCAAAGGCCTTGGCAAGGTCTAGATCGGCTGTGTGGACCACCTTATCCTTGTCCATGGCTCTGGAGACTGATTCAAAGAAGTCAATCAAGTTCAGGAGACAAGATTGGCCCTTCACAAACCCAAACTGGGTGGGGTCCAGTGTTTGAAGGTTGCCAATGTCTTTGTTCATACGTTCCATGATAATACTCTCCATGGCCTTGCAGATAAGGCTTGTCAGACTCATGGGACGGTAGTTTCCGGGATCCAAGGTGGATCCCCCCTTGTGGAGTGGGATAACTGTAGCTGTGCGCCACTCAGTGGGCATGAAACCTGAGCTGAGGCTATGATTAAACATGACACTTAGGTGAGGTGCCAGTTCATATTGTAGTTCATGTAGTACATAGCCCAGGATGTCATCTGGTCCCATGGATGCTGTATTCTTAGCTTTGGAGAGTGCATTTTTTTACCTGTGTGGTCGTTATTACTGGAATTTGGCAATCTTCCGGTATTGAGATGGGCCATTTAGGGGGTGAGAGGGGGGGGTGAAGTTGGCACTGAATCGATCTGCCAGGATATTGGCAATATCCTTGGGATCAGTATATTTAATGCCATTCTGTTTTAGCTCAGAGCAGATCTGAGCATTGCCATTTAGATTCTTGACATAGTTATAGAATGCCTTGTTGTCTTTGGAATCTTTCGCAATTTTATTTTCGTAACTAGCTTTGGAGGATTTTATGAGGGATCTCAGTTTCTTACTGAGGCTGGTAAGGAAGTTTTTTGCATCCTGGGATTTTCCTCTTTTCTGCAACAGTTTCTTCCTTTTGTTGTAAAGTTTGTTTATGGCAGGGGACCACCAGATTTGCTTTTTTTTTTTTGGATGAGAGCATCTTGGTTCTATTTGGGATGGCACGATTTATGCATGAGTGGATGTGCTCGTACAGTGCCTTAGTGTAGGATTCAGCAGTTGAACTGTCAGCTCCCGTCTGCATGGGTGTCATGAAGTTTGTCACTTCTGACTTGAGTAGCATGAAGTTGGCTTTGGAGAAGTTTTTGATGGAGGTTTCCTTACTGGGGGTCAGGGTGGGATGTGGATGTTAAGGGTGATTAACGAGGGGGTGACCATAGGTGTGGAGCATCGATTTCCCATGTTGGTAATGACCAGGTCTAGGATAATCATGTAATCTCCAATATATCTTTAAATATGTTATTAGAATTCTGTCAGGTCTCATTCATCATGTACTAATGTATGTAACAAATAATATGACTATTGAGTTTTTCTTCATATATTTTTCCAACTCATGTCATTGTGTTTCAATGCACTCTACTAAGAAAATTATGTTCTAGACTTCTCCCATTACAACATTTTTTTCACTGTTCTGTTTTGCAGTGTATTTGTGATTTACAATATCTACACTTGATTTTTGAAAGACTGTGATTGTGGAGTTTTTCTCCTCGGGACTCTGCTGAAAACGGGCACTATCTGGCTCACTTGGACTTCCCCAGTAAACAAATGTTAAATAAAATAAATAATAAATAAATCTGTGCTACCTGCAATGGCAGTGAAAAGTTATTCTTATCAGAGTAGAATATGGCCAACAAAGCTAGATGCCTCTTTACTTCAGAAAAGACTAATGCTCTCTCCATCCTGCATCTACCAATTTTAGGCTTTAGTCAAACAAATGAAATCTTTTTTGACAATGTAATTTTGTATAATTACACACTAAAAAAAACTGTTTCATATTTATGCATTGCTAATAGTAGTATAAACGCTTGCCTTTCAAGGGTTCCACAGACTACAGTATGTATCTGTAAAACCAAATCTGGAAATTCTTTGTAGTAAAAGTTGCACAGTATAGTGCAAAAATCTGGAAAAAGATTTGGAATGTGCTTACTAGGAAAAATACAAAAAAGAAACTTGTATATAGCTGAGCTGTGATCCATGGTAAGTGTAACTGTCATCTGTGCTGAGAAACAGACCACAGACATGACAAACAGACAAAACTGGGTGGCTAGTGTTTGAACTGCTTACCTGCAGCTACCATTATAGGCAGGGCCGGTGTTAACATTTTGGGGGCCCCCAGCGAATGTCAAGTTGGGGGCCCCCAGGCCACTTTCAGTCTAAGTATCACCCTGTCACTGCCACTACTTCTATCCATATTTTAGTTCATGCTGCAGGCTTTTAGGAGTAGTACACACAGACTGACCTGTAGCTACAATTATCTTATTACAACAGGCATACATACCACACTGTGTTGGCCCACCTCACAAAGGGACATTTACAGTTACTGCCATTTAGGTGTAACAAGGATACATTACAACAACTCTATGTACAGGACAGAACTAATATGCAATGGAACCCTAGGCACTGGTTACTGTTTCAATCCTCGCCAAAAAATATATATATAGAGAGAGAGAGAGAGAGAGAGAGAGAGAGAGAGAGACACACACACACATGCATGCATGCATGCACTAACACATATATGCACAAACACATTCATTTATATAAATATGTGTGAGTGTGTGTGTACAAGTATAAGGCTCAATAATAGACATTAGTACTACTTATAATTGTATTTCAATGTACTATTCATGCCAGTTTCTTAATATTGTCAAACTGACACTATCAGGTAGGACGACAATGATCTAAGGCTATCCACAGTTTCTAAAGTATGTTCATTTAGCCTGGTGTTCCAAAAAGCTCATTAGTTTTGCTTTGAAAGGTTATGGATCTGACACAAAGCAAAGGTCTGCAGCTAGCAACAGCAACTTTAGAACAGACTTTATCACTCTTTATAGTAGATGTTCCAGGTATGTGTAAGGTGACAACACCATTATTCTGAGACCTTAGGAAATATGACACAATGTTGGTTTTAAATAGATTTATTAAGGGAACATAATAGCTTTTGTAGATTATCTGTTAAATTCATGAGTAACAGTGTGAACATTTTTATTTTATTCACTTGGTTACCACAGAGACCTACTAAGCACAAGCTTCTCTTCACGCCTGATCCAAGAACCCAGTCTCATATGTTCATAGATTAGTACTAGGCTAACTGCTCTTGTGGGCCTTTTTCAGCCTAAACAATTTACCCATGTGAGAGTCAAACCCTGCAACCTGTGTCTGTGAGCAAATATCTTAACCATTATGCCAACCTCTGTCTCATTAAGTCACTTGCTCATAGCCACAGGCAAATGTAGGGTGAAGGATATCAAACCCTTGACTACAGTATGAAGTTCATTAAGAGCTCATAGCTTTATTTGTCTTCACTAAACTGTCAGATAATCCCCTGTTTTAAACATGCCTTTCTTTGAAGGGAGCCAAAGTGCATTTGTTGAGAGGGTGGCAACATGTTACCTTCAATTCACTAGTGAAAGTAGCATGCATACAGATGCAGTCAATGCAGGTCTAACTGGATGAATTCAGCTCCCTAATGTTGAACTCTCTTATCACTGTTCTTGAAAGGAAATCACTAAAGGTACAGTTTCTGAGAGTGCACCAGCAGTGATTCTGTAGTTGTGAAATCTTCACTTTACAAACATGCAATTAGTAAGAGTCCAGTATGAATACTAATTATGGTTTAATCAACTTGTGACTATGCACATCTAAGAAGTTTAAAGTCTTTAGAGTCTGCTTGCAGAAAATGGTGACAATTCCAAGGTAACAAAAAAAAAACAGAAAAACGTGTCCACCACCTGATATAGGGGTAAACCGCCTCCCCCGCAAACTAATTATGATTAGTCCCTGATACTGATCTTATAAAAGGGTGAAAGTAGAAAATACACAAAACTCATCTACTGTTTGTCTTTGAGTACAGCAATCTGCAAACAATGACACAAACTATGACTTACTCAGTACCAAAGTATCAAAACATTAACAATGGGAAAAAGACAATCTTCCTAATTCAGCGATTCAATACAGGACAATGCAGGATACAACAGGACATAGGTTTTTCCCTAATGGTTTATATAAGAGGTGTGGTGGTTATATTCCTCACATGGGGCATGCAGAGCTTTTATCTCCCTACAAAAATGATTTAAGAGAGTGTTTTATTGAGCTTAAGTGTGACACTGCCAGCCCAGCTATCTGGAATTTTGTAAATAATCATATGTCATTTGTGAATACTAATATGATTCATATGCTCTTCTTGCAAATGTAAAAGAATTATATGTTGTGTGGATATTAAACTACTGGTGCAGAAATGTGTGCTGAGCTGTATGTTATGTCCTGAGCTTCAGGAATGTAACCACAGTGTACCCGACTGGAAAAGAACAGAGATGTTTAGGAACTATATACCTGTGCAAATGTATGTTTTGATAGTAGTGGCTGGAACATGAAGACTTAACTTACAAAACTTTAAGAAAATAAGCTGAAATTAAGTGCTTTACGATGTGCTATAAAAAGTTAGTTTCAGTGCAGTAAGCAGACACAATGTCTAAAGCTAAAGTTTTTCCTGCTGTCTTGAAACTGAAATAATTAGTAGGTTTAAAATGTAAAAGTGTTTAACCGTTTTATGACTTCCAGCTCTAGGCACAATTCTGAGAGATATGTACTTCTCACACAGAGATACTAAACTTTTGTTAAGTTTCTGTTAACCTGTGAACTGAAGGCAGGTGACAAAGAGTGATGTCATCCAAAGCTCGCCCAGCAGTAATGTTTGATAGTAATTTAAGAACTCTCTCAGAGTCAGATTTTACATTTTGTATTTGTCTTTGGACATGGAAACATCCCCTCATCAGCACTTGCCTTGCTAATAGCAAGTAACCACATACAGTAATCTCTCTTAGACATAGATAGGAATAAAGTAAAGATTAGTTTAGATGTATTCTGTATTTATGTGAGACTGTCCTGCAATGTTGTTTTAAAATATTTCCTGTGATTCTGAACTCTGTAGTTACTGTGTTGTTTGAGTATTGTCTTGTTCTTTTATTATTTATAATTAAATATACTTAAGCCTTTTAATTGTGGCTGGTTTGTTTAGAGATATTTAAGCTCTTAAAGTACTTGCATATGTATTTGGTGACACTGTACAGGCCACTCAAATAGCCTTGCAAGTCTTGGTCACACTTATCATTTGGATAATGGTAACATTACACAGTAGGATTGGTCACCCTTTGTAAGGGCCTTAGAGTAGCTGATACAGAGCTTGCTAGTGGCAGTGAAAACTAACTTATAGTCTGGGCAGAAGGGGGCATAGCTAGTAAACCTGTGCCAGCCTTCCCCACAAATGTCTGTAGGTTTGTATGCAAGTCAAATCTCAAAGTGTGTGTATATGTCAGCTAGTTGGGCAGGGACATGAAGCACTGGTTGGACAGAGAAGGTGCTGGAGGTCTTAGCTTGGCCACTCGGCTGAGATCATAACCCTATAGCTGTGCCAGTGGGGAGTCTTTTCGGGGAGCTGGCGAAAGAGAGAGAAACCTACCCCAGACTGACTGTGATCTCTGTGTACTCTTAAGGGAAACTGTACTTTACTTTGTGGGTACTTGTCATCCTCCCAATGTGTACATCCCTCATTGATGCTAGTGGTGTGGATTGAGGCTCCTTGATTACTTGGCCAGTGCAGGGGCATCACATTAAGGTTTAACTGGTTATTTTTGTCTGGTTGAACATTCGAGGATTAGTAACCAGCAATAATGAAGGTGAAGCCTTTGTAACTATTTATTAGTAAAGGGGGCAAAATCTAATGTGGGGATAAATTGGTTTCTCTTAATGGCTACTATGGCTTCATCTCTCAGCAAACTAATTGAACTGTTAACCACAGGCATGTAATCCTTGACATCAGTGCAATGTCACTCAAACACATTTTGCTTGGCAGTCGACTGATTTAGGAAGAGCATAGTATTTTGATCCATGATAAAATAACCTTACTTTTTTTAAATTTTCATGCAGAATTTCTTACAGATTTTACCATATCTGCTGACTAAAATTAATTGCAAATGTAAGCAATTCTTTAAAATGTATGTGCATATTCAGGTATTCCAAGTATACCCTGCAATTAATCTGCCTGGTACTTTAACTTCTTTCCAGAGCAAACATCTTTGTTACTGACATTCAGCTCAGAAAGTGTTGTCTGTCCTTGGTAAAAGCCACTTCTAGATGAGCTTATATTTTAATTAATATCAGGTTAGTCTAGACATAGTAGTGTTGTCCACTCTGTAGATAATGTTATCTTAAGACATTTCTGTTTGAAGCAGAAGTTAGATATATCATGCATATGAAAGGACTACATACTGACCTTTATGGGACAATTTCTGTAGACATTTCAATCACAGATCGAGTGGCATCAGTCCTAATCCAGTGTGTTCTCAGAATAAGGTAAGTGGATACAGAGGGTGATGCATTTCTTCCAAAATATATTTTGCCATTTGTTTTAGCAGAAGGCAATAGCTGGCATTAGTGAAGGTTCAGAAGCTGTAGAACCATGGACTCCGTAGCTGGATTAGATTTTTTCTTCCCTTGGGGCTTTCATCTTTTCAAAGAGGAAGTGCAAGATGACTGGATGAAAAACATAGAAAAACGTCAGTGAAATCTTCCTCCAAGAATGAAGCTGAAGATTTGTCTTTCAGCATTTTGCACAGCTCTTCAGTCTTTTTTTGTGAACACAGACTGGGACGGAAAGAAACTATCCAGAAACTGTTTCTTGAGGTTTTTTGAAGGCAGCATATTCTCCAGGAGGCAGCTACCCTTATGGAAGCATTTAACAACATTAGTGGTATATCAAGCAATGCCCTTCTCCATACCAACAGATGAAATAACCAGTAGTGAGAATGTATCCCCTGCGCCCTACTGAGACAGGTCTTGGAATCTGTGCAACATGCTGAAAAAAAAAAACACTGCGTGTTGAAAAGTTGCTAGACCTCACTTCTAGGATGCCTATTGTTTACACGCATTTGCCCCCGTTATATTAAATTTTGTACTTTTGGTGGAGTTAATAAATTCTATAGTACTTATTAATATACTTTACATATGTATATAATTCAGGACTGGATATGAGAGTTTGGTATCTGTAGCCATTATTTTTGATGACATTGACTACATATCAAGGAGCTAAGCCATAGCCTTCAATGTATCTTGGAGGAATTAGTTAAGGAATAACTGTCATTTATTTTTAACTTGTTCCCTAATCTCCATTCAGACATATTCAATATCAAGCAGACCATCTTTGAGAAAAGAAATATTTGATGAGACACCCACAGGTGTCTGACATCTATCTTCATTGTTGTATGAACCCACTCCTCGAAATCTGCATGTACAAGAAAGGTGAGAGAATTATTTATTGGGATGGAATATAATTTCATTTGTAGATGGAAATCCTTTTTTTTTTTACTTATCCTGTTTCATGGATGTATCTGATGACCCCAAGTTGCATCTGCAAGGGACCAATATCATGCAGGTTTCATTTATAAACCAAAGTCAGTCTCCATATGTATATTCTTTCAGGGATAATTACTGAATATAACTGAGTAGTGAATAATTACCAGACCAGATTTTCAAACCCAAAAGATAATCAATGGACTTGTTTTATTTCTACAATCAAAACATCCAGTGTTTTCTGGAAGACTGATGCTTGCTGCTACCCAATGGTCAATGTGGTATTATTAACAGTACTTAAATCTTTTTCAAAGGTGGAACCAGAGGTGTTGACAGCTATACTTCCATTTTTTTTTCAGTAACAGCATTACATGAATTTTGCCAGCTTTGATTTCTTTATGGAAATATACACTGTCATCTGATTTCCTGTTGTCATTAATAATACAGTGGATTGAAATGTCAGTTGTGGAATGTCTGCTGGTGCTCATCTAAAGGCCTTGGGATACCTGTTGCACCTTCATCCAGAACATGTGTAGTGACAAGCTCATTAATATTATATTAGGGCTCCTATCCGCAGTTATGGAAACTTGCAAGGATGTAGCACTGCCAGCTATATATATATATATATATATATATATATATATATATATATATATATATATATATATATATATATGTTTGTTTCACTTCCTTTACACCTGTTTTGCATAATTTTATGGTGATTTCAAAATAGTGGCGTCTTCTGACTTTAACTGTTTCTTTGCATGCTCCTTAAACAACTTTTTCTCTATTGTTATTTCAAAGTTCACTGCTTTAGTAATATAAATGACTGTAGACATTTCTGCATGCTAAATCTAGTATTAAATATTTGATGATTCTGGAGGTTAACCTATAATTATTCATCAATAAAAAAAACACTGAAGTAATGCAAATCATATGAATCCCAATTAATGAGGTCCACCTAAAATGAAAAAAAAAATGAAAGCCACTAAGGGAAAGCTCTAAAAGCAAAACAGCAAATACACTGACAAAATTAAAGCAAAACACCATAATAAAAGCAATCAACAAAAAGCGAGCACTGCCGTTTGCCTCCCCAGTGTCATCACACTCCCCCAATATCTAAGTCCACAGTCTCATAATGATGAAGAAATCTGCATCTCCATAAACTGCACTATTCCATAATAGCACAATTAATTTCCAAAGGAAGGGATGGCTCCCTTTTATATATCTGTAGTGTTTCCATATAAGAGGCTTTCACTTGACTTATTTTGATCCAGAAGAGTGTGTAGAAATGGGCTTCATCAAAATTGTATGCTTCCAAAACCACTTCATCCAATGGACAAGGATAAAAAATGACAATGTAATAATAATGCAAAATATGGAAAATGATACAACTTGGAAATTACCTTTATGTAGAGGAAATCAATGTTTCACTGGAGGTAAAGAACTATCTAATAACCAGGAAAAGTATATGTATTGTTTCAGACCATGTTCTAAGAGGAAACAGTGAACACACTTCATAGACGAATAAGCAGCCCAGTAACTAACAGTACAGAGTGAAAAGAACTGAAGGTGCCATTTATGGTCGACGCCTACCATTCCTGCTGATAACAGAAGACCTGAACAGGCCTGTTCTAATGGAAAGGTCCCACTACAGATGAGTAAGCTGCTGGAGGAGATGCATCACACAGTCAGTTGTCATGACAATACAGAATGTGAAAGATACACGCCCTTTAACAGAAAAGGAAACAGAACAGGCTAATTGCACAAGATCATTTAGCAAATTGTTAGTCAACACAGACCAGTGACCTCAACACTAATATGGTTTTAATAGTACTGCTGCACTGGCCATAGCAGTCTACGTCATCTGCGTACAATAGCCATCCACCTGAGGCACCTCTGCTTATCGGTGTTAGGTGCTATTGTAGAGGAGCCACTGTGGAACAAATTTCTTCCAAACATTTTTTCAGATTGAAATGCATATTATATACCGACAGCACTAAGCATACACTGCAGAAAGCAAAAATGTGGGCAATGCATCATGTCCAGTGAGGACATAACTCTCCATGTCTTGGACTAGTGCTGATGGCTTTAAGACTGCCAGCATGGTTGAAGAGAAAGATAAGCATCGCACTTTGAATTCACTGACCCCCTGACTCCAGTGACATGTGGGTGATGCCTACAAGCAGTGCAAAGACAGGCAGGTTATACAGTGATGGAAGAAATGAAGAGCTTGGAGGGGACCCTTCATTCATGTTGCAAAAATGAAGTATTAAAATAAAAAAAGAGAACACATTGAAGTAAGAACAACACTAGTCTAATGATTCTGAGAATGTTTTGCTGAAAGTACTGCCAGGTTTTTTTGGCAAAAGGACTGATTTATTTCCCAAAAAAATGTAGTGTCTATATACCATGTATTTACCCTCATTTTAAGTATAATCATAGAGACAGATTTTTTTGACAAATTGCAATGTTAATGAAACTTGATTGGACTACCTCCTCTACAGGTTCCAGAATGTGGCTGCCAGGGCAATTGCTAAGCATTGCATGGATATCAGGTTTTTGTTATCAAAGTGAAAACTGAAAATGATGTTTATAAAAACAGTCAGATATCGCTACTTAGTTGCAAAAAGGAAAAAAAAAATTTCATAACCAGCAGCCAATGAATCTGGAGTAAAAGCTTTTCTATGTGAAGTCTGCCTTCCATTTAAGGTTGAAGCTCAAGGAACTTTTGTCTGATGCAATCAGTTCATAAAAAGGTGTGGAGAAATACATATACCCTGTAAGTACACATCTCATCTTTCTTTAACCCAAATTAAAGCAGGAATGCCCTGAATTGGGGATTTAGATTCCATCCTTGTGAATGTTATTTCCTACAGATAAAATACACAAACACTTTTCTTCTTTTAACTTCCACCAGCACCTTTTTGGCTACCCAGATCTGTTGAAATGATTCTAAATTATTATTGGGACAAATGTATTTAGATCACTTAGATCTATACTTACCTTAAGCACTTTTTTTTTTTTTTTACTTGGGTACAAAAAGAATCTAGATTAGTATCTGGACACTCTCTCATCTGATTGGACCATTTCAAGTGGGCGGCTTTGCTATGAAGTTCAACACCTCTAGCCTTGCCCCCCTCTTTTGATAGGATGGATTGTCAGAAATAAGAGGAAAAGTTGGATGAGGAGAAAAGAAATAGGAATTTGGAACCTCTGAGTGCAATGTCCCTGATCCACTTGTCAAGTGTGGTAACCATACAAACAGGCAGATATATGGATAATTAACCCCCTGTACTGTGTGCTGCTATCCATGCAGGTGGACAGAGGGACAGGTACCACTTAACTGCCTCCACAGGGGGCAATGACATAAATCCTCAGGCCTGCTGATTGTTCTGCGGCGATCCAGATGAGAAGCCACAATATTCCTGGTTCTGCCAAACCTCTGACCTATAAATAAGCACCCATTGTTGAATGAGAGACACCCTCACTGGTTTTCAACAGACGTCTGGTAACTCTGCTATTGTTTCTACCGTGGTTAGCCCTGTCTGAATCATAACTGCTTAACACCCTTTTGATTCCCTGAGAATGGAAATTGTAGATGCCAATGTCTATCAAGGTCTTATAATCTTGGAGAAGTACAAAATGAAACATGGAGCCAGGCATGACAGCCAGTGATAACATATGTTCCTGTTACCCATACCACATCATCCATCCAATTATATGCTAAATGCATTGCAAAGTTAATCATAGCTGAGATTGTTGCCATTCAGGATAGCAGCTTGTTCCTGTAATCTTTATTATTTCTCAACCTAATCAGCATCTTGACTAATTTCTCCGCAAGATGAAACTGAAAATGGAGCTTAAGAGGCAATTAACTAAGTGCCCTAATACAGAACATGGAAGATGTGAAAAGCTTGCTAATCAAAGTGTTTCAGAGTTCGATAATCCTTGTTTACAGGGTGACTCATTGAACTGTGTATGCTGGCTTCCTCTTGGGGGCAAACAATGCTACTCTGGGGTTGATATCTGGACAATTGAGAAAGAATGTAAGTCCTTTGGAGACAGGAAGATAGTGTTTGGCCTCCTCTGCACACAGGCTACTACATTAGTGCCTTTCCTGAACTACTGAATGGCCAGGGCTACAATCTCATCAGATGGAGGAACCACTCAAGAGGAAGAAATTTGAAAGGCCTCCTGCAGTTATCTTGTAAGTGAACTATAAGGGCTCCTGTTCCCATCCCCTCTCTGAGTATTAGATTCTGAATCCCAAGCCAAGTGAATTTGCTGCACTGATCTTCCCCCATTCTTCTGCATACAAAGAATATATAGTTTTCTCCTTACTATCATGTCATCTACTTTTAAGCTGCATTTTGTCAGTGAACTTATATTCACTATAGCAATCCTTAGTTCATTCTTGGTAGGTTGATTGGTTTTATGTCCAGATTTCGCTCTATAAAGCTATCCCAATTAATGCTAGCCAACCAGTAGTTTATTGCTCCAGGGCTCCTAGGCTTTATGGTGTGCACATACTGTTGAATATGAGCACAAACACCCTTTCTCACACAGTTAGGTCAGAGTAGGCCATATCATCAACTGACATAGCAGCAGCAACTGCCCAGGTCCATTTTTGGTGACATTATTCAATATGACCAAATAACCTTGAACCAATTTTTACATTGCTAAGTAGCTAGCTCTGACATTGCATGCAGTCTATATTCTGCGTTTCCCCCCTTGCACTTTCTGCCTTTCAGGAGAAGACCTCAGTGATTAGGAAAGCCATGTCCTCTCTTACAGGAAGAAAAAAAAATTATATATATAGATATATATATATATATATATATATATATATATATATATATATATATATATATATGCCCACTTCTTAATTTCAAAATACCCCAATCTCGAGTTTCAGAACATCGAGTTCAGAATCTCGAGATCTTGGAATCTCAAAATTAAGATTCCCCCCAAAAAAAGCATTGAACACATCACAAAACATGTTTTTGCAGGGGGCAAGCCCACCTGCACCCCCCACACCCCCCACTACTGTAATATACCAACTCCGAGATTGCACTACAGAGAGGAAAAGGGAAATCTCCCGTTCGGCGCTGTATACCAATCTCCGTTCAGGATTTCAAAGTTTTAAAACTATGGTGTTCGATCATATGAATTTCGAAGTTTTAAGCTGTCGGGGACCTATATATATATATATATATATATATATATATATATATATATATATATATATATAGATATATATATCATTTTTTTTTTACTGATTACTTTTTAGTCTTCATGGTTTTCCCTGTTTAGTTGCACTTCATAGTGCATGCTCACTTATATAATATTATCACCCACTTATGAAGTTTTCTTGCCAACCAGTGATGTGCAGATTCTCTCTCTGTCTCAATTATTGTACCATTATACATTCTTAGGAAATTATCACCGAGTCTTGCAAACATTCTCACTTTCATTTTCTATCTATGTGATAGTTTTTTTCTGTCCACTGTGACTGCTACTGCTGGCCATCTAGCCACAGGAACTTACCATTCTTTTCCCGTCATCAGGGTTAGAGCCATTCGCAGTGTAGCCACCATCCAGACCGTTCTGAGGAGTATTCCTCTTTCCTGTCTTAACATGCGCACTTGCAGCTGATTTGAAGGCGTACTACTTTTTGACCTGTGAGAGTGGACATTCCTACCTCTAGCCCCTGATGGCTATCACCAAAAGCCAAGTACACCCCGGCCTTAGTGATGCATGCTGTACACCTCTCGCTCTCCAACAGGTGTAAGATGGGCAAGCTGGCAATGGTCATTCAGTACCAGTCTCTCTCTCTCTCTCTCTTCATATCCTACAGCACCAAAGTTGCCAGATAACCCTGGGTTTTTGGCCTGCAGTCAGGGCTTTATTTAGGGAAATTCTCCTACCTTTTTTTGGTAAGTGCCATGGGATATCTTACATCCATCTGAGGTATCACCTACTTAAGCACTCAGGGCATTGATTAAACAGTCCATCCAATGGACAACATTACAAAATGTAATGGGAACACATCCTGGTGCACTACTGTCCTTTATCACAGTTTACTCAAACTCACCTGCTTTACCTACTTTAAGAATTTTCTGTCTAGAGAGGAGACTAGTGCCTGCTGAATTTATTTTCAGTTTTCTGTTATTTCATACTTTTTCCATTTCTTAGCAGTGTAGAAGCTAATTTTTAAGATGCCAAAGATGGGATCTCTCTTTCAAATTCTCCAGTCTTAAAATGTCAGTGAATACCCAGCTTGGCAGTATGTCCTGTAGCAGCCTCAAGAAGGCTACGACAGTTTACACAGCAGCACATACTTGGGATACGTAGCAGTGTCCCCACTGTGGGGTTTGTCAGATGATAAGTAGTACAAAAAGGAATCTGATTATGTAAACAGCGGTTGTAGTTCTCTACTTTTATCTCTAAGTACTTCTGTCTCTGGAATCTGCTTGCTGAGTGGGCTACTTTAAGAAATACTATGGACCCTTATGAGCTAAAATTGTTCTCTTCTAAAACACCTTATTCTGAGAGACAAAAAATGTAAGTAGTGGTAATTAGGTCTGCAGTAGTTTTGCAGGATTATAAAAACATAAACAAGGAAAACCATCACGATAAACCACTTGAACCAAAGCATTACCTAAATGAAGCCTAACTAAATAGTATAACATCTGTGTGGCAACACAGCAGAGAGGCATATGGCTACAAGCTGCTAAAAAGCATCATCTTGTAGTCCTGGGTTTGAATCCTCGGTTTTCATTAAATAGTGATGCTTTAAGTAGTTTCAGAATATTCTGTATATGCCAACTGTCTAAGTTAATGTTTAAGATGATTTTCACTGTTCAAAACCAAATAAATAAATATTACAAAATGTTCATCAACTTTAAGTTATTATGTATTTAAATGTTTTGTTTATTTTTTGCTTTGTTGACCAGGTGGGCAAACATTTAATACAGTAAACTCTCAGTTAACTGGCACCCATGGGGATTGGTAGATGCCGGATAAGTGTAGTTTCTGGTTGCTTGAGAGTTAGTATTAAAAATAGACCTGACAAGTACTACACCCTATACCATACCATAACATACCGTAAACACTGTATTGATTTAATTTAAATATTGAAATGCAGTAATTAAATGCCTGGCTAGAATAATAATATTTTAAACTTATATTTCCACTAGAAAGTGTGGCACACAGAATGGTTTTCAGTGGCACACTGACTGGATTAGAAATGAATGAATTGAACAGAAAGAGAGAGAGAGAGAGAGAGAGAGAGTGAATGCATGTATTAAAGCAGACACGACTGTGTGTGAGAGATCGGAGAGATGTATGAAAGTTGAAGAGAGTGTGAGTGAGTGATCGGAGACAGAAAGAGTGAGTGAATACAAGTATGAACGCAGAAGCAAAAGTGTGTGACAGATTGGAGAGATGTATAAAAGCTGAAGAGAGTGTATGTGAGAGATCAGAGAAAGAAAGAGGGAGTGAATGCATGTATGAAAGGAAAGCTGAAGAGACTGTGTGTGTGTGTGTGTGTGTGTGTGTGTGTGTGTGTGTGTGTGTGTGTGTGTGTGTGTGTGTGTGTGTGTGTGTGTGTGTGTGTGTGTGTGTGTGTGTGTGTGTGTGTGTGTGTGTGTGTGTGTGTGTGTGATTGGAGAGAGAATGTGCAATCTGATGCAAACTGAGTGAGTATGGAGCGAGTATTGACATTTGAGCGATTTGACTTATTTGGTTTGACTTCTTCTCAGGTTGGGGAGAGAGGGAATTTATTTCTATCTTCCTTTTTAAATCTCTAAAACTCTAAAAATGTAAGTTATGTTTCCTTGGGAGGAAAACAGAAAGTGCAACAGATGAAAAACTGAACTGTTCATAATGTACTGCATTTCTTTGCTTTTTTTCTGGTTGCTTGAGTCCTGGTTAACTGAGAGGTAACTGTATTCAATTTCTCAAATGCTTGTTTGCTTGTTTATTTATGTGCTTATGTATTTATATATTAATTGTCAATTTGCTGACTAAGTATGTCCACTAATTCAACAGAATTTACCTCTTTTCAAGAAATACCAAGGAACAGAGGCTAGTTAGGTGACATTCTCAAAGTCCGACACAATGCAAATGGAACAGCAAATTCAATGCAAATTCAAACTCGTGTTTCAAGCTTCACACACCTTAAGCTCTACACTTTATTGCCTCTATGGATTTAATGGTAATCCAGTAATTTTTACTGAGCTTACAGAAGAAAATAATGAACTTTGGTTATTACAAAACAATAGCTATATGTGTACTTACATCGGTTGTATTTATAATGGTAATTTTTATATATAAGACAATTTTGGAAAGAGAATATTTTAAAAGACGTTGGTGCCCTTAATCTAGGATTGTCTGGATCTGCAGAGCATTAAATAGAGCCCTAAAAAGGAATGCAACTGGAAAAGTTGAAGCTTCACTCCTTTTGCTGTCCATCAGACCTTTTCAACATATAAAGGAGTGCTTATCGGTATCAGAACGTTAACTTGCAAGAGCTGCCATGCAAGCACACAAAATACATCAATTTCCACCACTAAAATGATCTAGTCTTGAGAGAAACTGTTAGATGGAAAGTAATAAAACACTTATTCCCTTTATGGCACTCTGTTCTAAAGAGAGGTTACAGCCTCTGAGGTCACTCTAATTTAGGAAATCACAAACCTGGGATTCATTTATGTGCCAGACAAATGTTCTCCCTCCTCCCATAAAAGACATTCTTTCTCCATTTGCTGTCATGTTTCAGAACATAGAACCTGTGATTTCTGCCAAAAATTCACAGAGCACAAAAAAAGGAAGAAAGAAAAAAATCAGAAAAGCAGGCATCCTGGCTAAGAGACTCGTCTCATAGTCAGTCTCTCTGTGTTTGTACAATTAGTCAAGTGCAGGGCAGAAAAGATTTAAACACATTCGGTAACTGGATAATAAACGGGGCTTGTTAACTTTAAGAGTGCAATTGAACATTTTAATCGAGGAAAATAAATATAGACTGACTTATTATTATTGTGATTTTGCCCCCTTTTCTGACATCTGATTAAAATTATACTGGAAGGGGAAAGAAATAATCTTACAATGCCAAAGTGGTTTAAAAGCAATTTGTCTAGTACACAGGCTTAGTAATTGTTCTGAGAATTACCAAACTTCATGTATTTAAAGAAAAAATAACATAGTAGAGTACGTGAATTCTAATGCAATGCTGTCCTTCTGGGTTAAAACAATAACTTAAAAAAAAACTATATAATGACATGGCTCTTTGTGATTTCTAAGTATGTGTCAGCAATAATTCACTTGTTTTTGAGACTTCTCCCTTCTTTGACTTGGTGCGACCATGGAGTTGGCCCTTCTGAATTTCAGACATTTGCTTTCATCCTTTTAGTTCATTTGCTTTCATAGCAAAACCATAAAGTGATTTTTTTTGTAACAAAGGTTGAGATTAGGGGCACTAAATACTCCCTTATATTGAAGTTATACATTTTGCTTAATACATACAATTCAAGCTAATTTAAAAAGTAATTCTATCAGATATATAAGTGAAGGCAAATGCTATTTAAATGTATCCATGACTTTAAATCTTTATTTTTGATTCTTCAGATGGAGAGTTGAAAGATTTGAGAACTGACAGAACCTTGCTGGAATCTGAAACTCTCCAATATGAGTCCTGAACCTCCAAAAAAAGTAAAATAATTATGATCCTTGGAACATTTAAGTGCAAAACCTGCAATTACACCTAAAAATATTTTTGGCTGGGGTCAAGCCCCTTCCCCATACATTCAGAATGTGGAGGACTGCAATTCCACACCCTGAGACATAAAGGTAGGTGGATAGATAGATATGGATATTTATGTATAACACAATACCCCTACACACACACACACACACACACACACACACACACACACACACACACACACACACACACACACACACACACACACAATCTTTCTATATATATATATCTATCTTAATTCCAAGATAACTGTACCTTATAAAAGGTAATAATCATGAGATACAACAGATCAGTGTTAATATATTTACTTGTAATTACACACAGACTTTTGCTGTTTTAAGGATCATACTTTCAGTCTTTGACTATAAAATGGGAACCCAGGCGATGGCATAAGTGAACAGAAAAAAGAGACAGAGACAACAGCTAATCTGTAAATGTAAGTACAAGTGCTGAAATGAACTGAACACCATGAAGTAGATGAAGGTGTGAATATAACTCAGTAACACAGAATGTCACATCTCTAGCAAACTACACACACACATTTGTATATTCCAAAGCATTTTCTGAAAAATGACGTTAAAGCGCCTAAGCCAAAGAACTATAAATATCTTGTGAAAAGCAAATAATATTAAAAAGGTACCCACAGCAATGTGCAGTAAAAGGTTTTCTTTACAATGATAATAGTGCATTCACAGTCTTTACTTCACTTATACTATATTATAAGGCACAAAAACCCAGAAATATATACTTTTAATAATGTTTCACAAGCAACTTTTCATATATCGTAAACTTTACAACATAGGCATATACTGTTAGGGCATTTTTGTTCATTCAAGCTTGAGCTTTTACACAAAATAAAGAAATTCCTTTGTAAAGGATTATTTACAAAATAATTACAGAAATATGAAAATGATGCTTATTTGTAAAATTGCTAACACAAATAAAATTAAACATCTCTCAATATGTAAACCTTGCTGTTTAAATAAAAACAATATATGTTCTTCAACATTTTTAAGGTTTCATCTTAGCAATAGTTTGGAAGTCAATTGGTTTTGGAAATATTAATATTCACATAGAAATATTGCATATCTACATAATTAATACTGTAATAGACAAGTGACAAAAATGAATGGAGGTGTTTGGAATGATCCATAACATAACTGCGGTATGATAAATATTTTACACAAATTAGCATGACATGGCCCAGGGCTGCAGTGCTGTTTTGATCAGTGTTGTGCTAGTTACTTATAAAAGTAATAAGTTACTATTACTAATTACTTTTAAGTGAAAGTAATATGTTACTATTACTTATTACTTTTCTAAAAAAGTAATATATTACTATTACTAGTTATTAACTAAAGTAACTAGCTACTGTTGAGTTACTTTTACATAAGTATAGTTTATCAATTCTCATATTCAGATTTACTCACACAGTACTTGTGTGTGACGAATACATGCTTACTGCACATGAATACGAAGTGTATTACAGTTGTATACCCAGTGCTACAATAATGATGAATAGCATTTTATAGTTTACAAAGTCCCACAGGCTAGGCTTTATAATCAGAGAATCACAATTTAGTACTTAAACCAAAGTACGCACAGCCAGCAACACAAGACCCATGACAAGTTATAACCCATCAAATTTTCAACAATGTACATTAGGCTAATCTGCTAAAGCAAATGCTGAGGATGCAAAAATGCTTACAGAAAATGTCATATAAGTCGAATAAGACTGTTAACGTCAGCCAAAATATCACTTTATATAACTATTCACAATGACTACATATTTCTGTTGGCTCGAAGAAGGAGCAACTTTTCAAAGTGTTCTTGAGTGAGTCTGTTTCTTTTTGCAGTCAGCACTTGTCCACCAAGACTGAACAGGCGTTCAACAGATGCACTAAATGGCAGAGCTGTATTAGTGGTCAGAAATATCTTCTTGACTACAGGGTAATCATTGAGAAGATATTTCTCTGGAAGGGTCAGCCAGATACATGTCCATCTGAGAAGATATGCTGACATTGGCTGGCGTTGAATCTTTGAAGCTGAAGAAGCTGTCTTCGGCAGTTAATGCAGAAGCTTCAGATGACCCATGTGCAGGTTCATCCACTTTCTGCATGGCATCAAGGAGCACAGCCTTGCCTCTCAGTTTCTGCTCTTCAGTGTCCATCCATTACAAACGGAAATGTGGATGCACTCTGCTAGCCAGAATGAGCTCTTCATGCTCCAGAAGATGACTGAACCGAGCCTCAATGACTTTAAAAAGAGCATCGACTAGTGGCACAACAAGCTTCACAGACTGCCTGACTTCAGACAACTTGTTTTTCAGGTACGTAATGGTGGGGTCAGGATTCCCATGAAGCTTTTCAGCTTTGACTACAGGATGTTCAGAGCCATTGCCAGGGGCTGCATTGCTTGCAGAAACTCAGCAACAAAGGTAATTTCTGCAGGCATGAAGATGACAATTCCAATCTGTTCACATATCTCATTCAGCAAGCAGATCAGGTCTCTGAAATCCCTCTGTCATGCCAAATAAGTGTCAAACACACAAAATACTTGTAATTATATTCAGCTGTACAACAGACTGAAATAACTGTACTCTTTGAAAAGACTGTACTGTAATACTGCACACACTGCCAATACTTTGCACACTTAGATACTTTGAATAGCTTTAGTTAATGTGAAAAAGTAGTACATTGTGAAAAAATACAGTTGTTTTCTCTTTTTTGAACATTTTATATGATTCTGATATTGTTTCAAATGTTTTCATAATTATTTCAAATACTTTTTTCAGTATGTCGCAATTTTTAACATTTTGTTTATTCAATAATTTGTTTGGAATGCTTTGCTTTAAATTCATTGAGGGGAAAAATCATTTAAATGAGTTTAAGAACCTGCAAATATTTTCTGACCTGTTTACGAATCATTTGCAGTCGTTTGAGCCACTCTTGTATAGTCCTCCATTTCTGACTGTGCGCCTCATGGTTTTAAGAAGTTTTGACTTTGGATCCCATTTTGAGAACATGCCACTCGTCTTGTGTATTCAAATAAGATGACGAGGCTTGGGTGTTCATTTAAGATACTTATTAACACAAACACATCAGGATGGATGACTGGAGCATAAAACTTAGGCGAAATACCTGACTGACTGCTATACACATACATGCTTTCACTCCAGCTACTTACACAAGATGGCACTCTGCTTGCACGTGCTCAGTACTTTCTGTGCATGTGCCCATGAATGACATGGCTTTAAAAGTACAGCACACACACTATGATCTACTCTTCCTGTGTTCGAGTGGGTTTCTTCAGGTTGTTCCGGTCTCCTCCCACATTCCTAAGATATGCTGCAGGTGGATTGGACATTCTAAATTGGCTTTAGGTGGGAGTGTGTGCATGCTTGTGCATTCTCAAGAAGGTTGAACGCTGGGCTGGCAATTCAACAGTGTAAAACTCAACTGTCACTTGTTCTGCAGACTGATGATCCACCGTGGTGATCCCTAACAGGCACAGCTGAAAGGCAAAGGAGAAGACTAGTCTTTTTAGCTAGGGAGTCACAGATAATAATTAAACCAAACCAGCCAACAGCACAAGACCTATAAAAACCTATCACATTTTGTTTATTTTCAGCAACTAAAAATCAAAACCTGAAAAGAAGTTTAAATAGAACATAACAAAATATTGTCAGGACAAAAGTTGGTTGATCATAGATCCACTTGAAATGTCCTGCTTGGTGCAGTGGATTGGGGCATTGAGTGCTCAACTGATGAGTAATGAGTTTGATTCCGACTGATGGTGTTATGAAGAACCAATGCCATATATTATATTGCAAGGTAAGGATATGATCTCTGGCAGGCAAGAATCGGCCAGTGTTAGGGGATGTTTTAGTGGGTGAGAGTCCCACAGTACCAGGGGAGGGCTGGAGTCTGGTCATCATTAGCTTTCACCTCCTTGCAGTGCTAAACAAAATGATGTAAATTTTGCTCCAGACTAATTATAATGATCTGTTATGAATGCTATGTGCTATGAGTTGTGCCAACATTATGTGTAATTTTTTATCCAAATTGCCACTTCAAAGTGTCTATTACCTCCTAACATCTGATTACTATTTATACTATATAGTGATCCTGGAGGTTTTACATCCCTCTTTAGGAGGCTATATCACCCACGTTGAGAACCACTGGTTTAAGCAAAAGTAACTCACATTTAAGTTACTAGTTACTAAAAAAAGTAATATATTACTATTACTAGTTAAAAAAGTAACTAGTTATATTACTAGTTACTAGAAACTGTAATATATTACTGTAATATATTACTTATTGTAATAGATTACTCCCATCATTGGTTTTGATATATATATATATATATATATATATATATATATATATATATATAAAAGGGCTGGCACAGCACTGGGATGCCATTGAAACAGCTGCCTAGGAAATGATAGCAGACATGTTAAAGGGAGCAGTCTGTTACCATAGTGGCAGCACTGTGGGAGATCATGTGATCAAGAAAAAAGCTCAGTAATGTGACATGTCTGACACTATGCATTTTCACACATGCAAAGAGCCTCACATAGCTGCAACACTGGCACTGTAAGCAGTTCACATAGGACCACTACAGGAAAGTGCCAATTCAGTTCATCACTGAAATTGGGAAGAAAGGGGAAGCTAAAACAAGAGAAAAGTAGTATGAGCAGGCAGAGAAACGCACACAAGGAGAACTAAAAGTGAAAAAGGGATGGCAAGAATGGGCACTTTTCTTCTCAGAGACTGTTACTAATGTTCCAGTTTTTTCAAGAAGGGAAGAGTGAGGCTGCTAGCAAGGTCTATGTGTGGGAAGGAAGAGGGGGAAAAAGAAATATAGCAGGGTGAGGTAAACCAAACCTATGAAGAAGACACAGACAGATGAGGGAGGTATGGCCACATAAGGGGGCAACAGTGGAGAGACACAGACAATTTATTTATTTATTTATTATTTATTTCAGTTTGATTACCGGGGAGGTCCACTGGGCTTGGGGGCCCGTTTTCAGTGGAGGCCCAGGGAGAAAAGCTCCACAGAAACAACAATTTTAATTACAAGAAAGAGTTCAGACACAGATTACATTACAATTAACAGGTAGCTACAAATAGTCTACAATACCAATATCAGATTGCTAAAATAGCAAAGTATTAACAGTTTCAGTTAAGTTCAGCAGGAAAAAAATTGGCACATTGTATAAAAGCAAGAATTTACTGTTTAGTAGCTTATGCAATTAGTATTTTAGAAGAGGTGAGGAAGGTAGGGAGGTTAGCCTGGAGTGGCTTAGTAGCTTATGCAATTAGTGCAAAAATGCTTTAGTAGCTTATACAGTTAGTATTTTAGGAGAGGTTAGAAGAGGTTAGGAAGTTATAGAGGTTAGCCTGGAGAGAAGGGGGAGGATAGTTTGAAAGGTGTAGGTTGAAGAGTGCAGTTGCATATCCTATTTAGATAGAAGTGAGAATGGAGTTGGGTTTTGAAGTTATCTAGGTTGTTGCAGGTTCTTAGTGAGGTGGGTAGGGCATTCCATTTTTTAGCTAGGGTAAAGGATAAGAGAAGCTGACCTGCTGGGTGCTTGGGTTTTTGTACTGTGATCAGGTTTTGGTGAGAAGATCTAATGGATCTAAGGGGGGGTATAGGGTTGAAGAATATAGGAAAGAGCAGGACAGTTAGTAGGATGGAACACTAATTTGTGGGCTGTGGTGAGTTGGTGAGAGGACTACCGGTAATGCAGAGGGTTTGGCTACAAAAGTACAGTTGTGTACACTTACCATAAATGTAGATGTTCGAGTGTATTCACAGTTGCAGTCATCACACTTGGGTTATCTGCCTGCAGGTAGCCCTCAGCCAGCCCGAATACCATAGACTTAGTATTTCTGCGTCAGATGCTGTCGCTCCAGGACTGATGTGAGGTCATCAGGGGTATAAAAACAGGCAGCCAACACCATTACATTAGTTTTTCTTGCCCCAAATGTCAGGAGCCCCTAAAAGAGACAGCTAGGTTATGGTGGGGAAGACACCACCAGTAAAACGTAAATACCAATACCAATACCCCAAAAGGGGTTAGTAATAGCCATAGATAGGAGAGAGAGAGGGAGAAAGAGAGAAAAAAACAGGGGGCTGGAGGGAGGGAAACCAGGACTGCAACAGTGAATACACTCGAATACCTATATTTATGGTAAGTGTACACAACTGTACTATGTTCTTCGTGTTTCACTGTTGCAGTCATCACACTTGGGTGGATTCCCAAAGCTGAAGAAGGGTGGAGGCAGTCAAGAAGAGTTAGGGCTGGCTAGTATGTCTTGCAGGACTGCTGTAGCAAATCCTGCCCTGGATTTGGAAAAGATAGGCAGTTGGTAATGCTTGGTGAAGGTGTGTACAGAACTCCAGGTAGCAGCTTTCAGGATGTCCCTGGTAGGGACTCCCCTGAGAAATGCTGTAGAGGTAGATGTTGCCCTAGTGGAATGTGTTCTGACCCCCTGAGGGATCGGTTTCCCATGGTGTTTGTAGCAGAAATGTATGCAGTGTGCTATACATTTAGAAATGGTTTGTTTTGAAATGGCCTTGCCCTCTGCCCCTGTTGCAAAACTGACTAGTAACTGGTCAGATTTTCTGAAGGGCTTAGTCCTAGCAAGGTAGAATCTGAGCTGTCTGTGCATGTCCAAAGAGTGCAGGATCCTTTCCCCTTTATTTTGAGGATGAGGGAAGAAGGTTGGCAAATGGATGGATTGATTGAGAGCCACACTGGACACCACTTGGGGCATAAAGGAAGGGTTAAGTCCTGAGGGAAACCCTGTCAGCATGGAAAATAATGAAGGGTTCCACAGCCATGAGTGCTTGTAGCTCAGACACTCTTCTAGCTGAAGTGATGGCCAGAAGCAAGGCTATTTTCCAAGAGAGGAATTTTAACTTTGCTGATGCAGCAGGTTCAAAGGGGGGGAAGTGTGAGCTTTTCCAGTACAAAGTTAAGGTCCCAAGCAGGGGTGGGTGCTCTCCTTGGTGCCTTAAGTTGTTTGCCCCTCTAAGGAACTGTTTGATAAGAGGGTGCGAGAAGAGAGGTAGCTCAGTGTTGTAATGAGCAGAAATGGCTAAGGCATGTATCTTAATGGAGAAGGACAGGCCTTTGTGGAATAGATCTGCTAGGTAATCCAGGATAGGAGGCAGAGAGTGCAGTGTTGTGTCCTCTCCTTTGGATTGAATCCATGAGCAGAACCTTTTCCACTTATCAGCATTGGATTTTCTTGTACTAGGTCTTCTGGCGTCAAGAATGACGTCCAGCATCTATTTGCTTAAGGTTGCTGGGGGAGAATTCAAGGAATAAGCCAGGCTGCAAGATTTAGGGTTTGCAGTTGTGGATGCAGAATCTGTCCCTCCTGCTGAGAGAGGATGGATGGATTCTGGTGTAGGTGCCAGGGTGGCACCAATGTCAGGCTGCGCAGGAGTGGGTACCAGTGGTGGTGTGGCCAGTCCAGGGCAATCAGAATTGTCATTGGTCTGTACTGCTTTATCTTGAGTAATACTCTTGAAAGGAGGGGCAGAGAGGGAAAGGCATAGATTGAGAGATTTACCCACTTTCCAGGCCCTGCTGTGAGGATTCCTGGTGCAGAATTTACTGAGCTGGTGGTTGTAGGGGGAGGCAAAGAGATCCACCTCTGGGGTCCCCCATTTCTGAATCAGAAGGTTGAAGGTGCTGTTCTCCAATTGTCACTCATGTGGGTCTAGGAGATTTCTTCTTAAGTCACCTGCCAGTAAGTTTTGTTTCCCTGGCAGGAACTGAGCTTGCAGATGGACTTGAATGTCCAAGGCCGTGTTCCACAGGGCCATGGCTAGCCTGCAGAGTGGGTAGGAATGGGTTCCTCCCTGCTTGTTGATGTACCACATAACCGTGGTGTTGTCTGTTTTTATTAGCAGTTGTCCTGGAAAGATTAGGGATCTGAAAGCTGTCAGGGCATTCTGTACAGCTGGCATCTCTTTTTTGTTTGATGTGCAGATGAACTTGACTTGAGCTCCAGTCACCCTGAATACATTTTCCGTCTGATGCATCTGTGGTTAGG